>NC_048911.1:11031349-11275163 GCF_011077185.1 Oxyura jamaicensis
GGATGCACTCCAGGCGGGCCGGGATCCGGGCGGCCGTGGTGCTCATCGGGCTGCTGCACAAGTCCAGGAGGCAGAACAAGGAGAAAAGGTACAGCCCGAGCTCGGTGCCTTCCTCCCCGCGGAGGGGCTGAGGACGCGCTCTGCCGTCGCCGCTCGCCGGCGTGGTGCCGGCGCTGGGGAGACGGCTCCGGGCGAGCCGGCGCGGGCGTCGGTTGTGCCCTTCTCGTTGCCGTTCCTGGGACAGGTCTGGGGGGTGCCCCCGCAGGGTTCCCCCGAAGCTGGCCGGTGGGCACAGGGTGACCGCAGCCTGCTCGCGGCGCTTCTCGAGCCGCTGCCGGGCGCCCAGACGAGCGCACAGCTTGTGCTCCTGCCGCCACCGCTCCGGTTAACCCTGACCACCTGCTCCTGTGGCTGCACCAGACCAAGGAAGACTGTTTGCTTTCGGAGATCGTGGTGTTCACAGAACTGCTTTAACTCAGCTTAACAGCTTTGTCTCCTTGCTCAGGAACAGCTGACAAATGGTTTCATCTTTCATTGACTAAGCCGCGGATTGTACTTTATGTTCAACTTTGTGTTTGGAGGAAATAGCCTGTTTGCAATATTGTGTTAGCTGGCATCTGCTCTGCATGGCTCCTGCTTTCTCCCCCCACCTATTAGAGTGAGTTGCTCTTTGCTTCAAAGGTTTACCGTGCTCTGATTTATTCTGTGCGTTCTCAGTCAGGGACTTCTCTCTCCTCCAGGACTGTGCTGCTCTGGCAACTTTGTTGTTAAAAATAGTAAGAAATATGCATCCAAATCTCAGTGGCATACATACTTCTGATTTGGGATGGAGACAACATGGGCACTGCTGCACATTGATGGCTTCCTTCTCTTTGTTTATTTTTTTCAAGTTGTTATTTTGTAACAAAATCATATGAATGAATAATTGATTATTTGGAGAATTGATTATTTGTAAACTACACAGCCCATAACAAGAAGACCTGTTTGTTCCCCCTGTCCCACCCCTAAGTTTAGGGTCACAGCGGCCACCCCATGTTTTGGTGCTGCTGTAGCTGCTTTGCCTTGGACAACAGGTGCACTCGAGAGCAGGATTTCAGTGATGCTTTTGTGGGTGGGCTTTCTGCGTAGCTTGTGTTGTTGCTGCTGTTCAAGGATGTTTTCTTCTCCATTGCTGGGTCCTTAGGTAGACCATCAAAGCTGAATGGATGGAAATAAACAACCCACTGGTTTTGGTGGCGATTGAACAGCCCAGGAGGGCGCTCTACAGAACTGAGCCGTGGAGCAGGTGTAGTCCCCATCCTCCCCCTCCTGTCCCTCGGTCCCTGCCCCTGTGGGGGCCCCTCGCTGCCCTGCGAGGCGGTGAAGCTGTGTGCTGTAGTGGGGCAGTTTGAAAAGCGTGCTTACAGGGGCTCTGCTGAGCTCCACTGAGTCCTGTGGGCATCTGCGCTGGCCATGTCAGGGATATCGGAGCCAGTCTGGGCCAGGACCATGGGATGTGAATCCTGTGAGCAGCCCAACTGCCCCATTTGGCTGCTGGCTTCCCGTTCCCAGGGTCACCTCCTGGGTTCTGGCTCAGTTGGCCAAGGGCCTTCGCTGCCTGTCTTGGAGGGGCTGGTGGGCTCGGGGTCCCCATGCCCTCCCCAGCACTGGCCTGTCACCAGTGGAAGGCCCTGGCTGTGGAGCAGGGCTGCAGGGCTGCCACGCTCTGGAGCCCCTTCTGCTTTTCCCTGCCTGTGCAGGAGAGGTCCGAGCCCTCCAGCAGGCTGTGCCATGCACAGGGTGCGCGGGGCATGGGCACCCTGCGAGGCAAGCAGTGCCCACCCCAGCACAGCCGCCTGGCCCCCGGCAGGCAGGAGGGCCCTGCCGGCTGGTTCAAGAGCAGCTGGAGCAGGGCCGTTTGCAAGAGGAGCAAACCCATCGCCTCCACAGTGGTGAGGGATTGAGGGGTGTTTGCTGTGCTGTCTGCAGGAAGAGGCAATGCCAGCCTCTGAGCATCCTATAGCAAAGATGTGTGTCCCTGAGCGGGGGTCTGGAGGGACCTGGGTCCTGAACTGCTCCTCTGAAATTGTCTCTGCTGGAACTCATTGCTGATTCCTGCATTCACCTCAAAATATGGCAGGAAAAGGAGATAGTGCTTTACCAGTCATACAGAGAAGGCTTTTCCCAAAGAGACTCCTTTCCACCAGGTACCAGATTTCTGTGAATGAGCTCAGCATGACACTTGAAGGCTGAGAAAAAAATCTGGCTCTGAACTCTCACAGAATTTGGCCTGTAATGTGGGAGCCTGATTTTTATTTTTTTTTTTCTTTTCTTTCCCCACCATCACGTTGAGCAGAAACCCTCCCAGTGTAGTTCTTGCTGTGGGGTTTATTCAGGACAGTGAGAGTCATATAGACATCGTAAGGGGAGAATGAGACCCTGAGGAGGTTTTTTTCCTGTCTGCCGTGGACTGAGGAGCCTTCATGGGAGAGATTGTGAGAATTCAAGCAGTGCTTTACGGTGACTGCTTCTTCTTATGCAAGCTGCCAGGGCCATCAAAGTGACATAATCTGAGGGAAAAGGGACTGTTAGCGGTATAGTCAAAAGGGACTCTGTTCCTCCACCTGCTCTTATTTTCTGTTTTTCCTCCTACATTCAGTCTTTGTTCTGTGTTTGCAATTGAATTTTGCTTTACATGAGCCATATGCAAGTCTGGCAGGATCAGTGGCAGCTGCAGAGTCCCTGGTGGCCCATGTCCCTTTCTTATTAGCAACCCAGCAAAGTGCAGCACAACAAATTGACTTCAGCGAGCTCCCCTTGCAGGAGCAGGGTGATGCTTACCTTGTTCCCTCCGCACGCCTTCCCAGGCAATCAATCTCTCCATGCCTGCCCTGCTCGCTCGAGCAGAAGCGAATGAGCAATGTGCACCAACAGCTGGTGCGCGCGGGGCTGCAGCTCCCGCTGGGCACGGGGCTGCTCCTGACGCCAGCCCCGCTCCAGAAGTCTGGGGCTCGGCTCAGGACACTCGTACCCGATCAGGTCCCGTAGCTGCTCCCCCTGCCAGCGAGGTGATGCCTTGGTGGTTCCCTCCCGCTGGGCAAAGCCGGCAGGCTGGGAGCCTCAGGCCGGGGTGCACCCTGCCACTCCTTTGCTGGTCCCAGCTGTGTTAGAGGCAATCCAAAGTAAGGCAAACGCTTGCTATCACAGCTGTCAGCTCACTGTTTACTTCAGCAAGGGATACTTGTAGATACTCCTGTAACTGAATAAAACAAATAACTGAAGTTATTTGGAGTGAAATGTTTGCGCTGGTGAAGTCAATTTTAAAATTCCCATATTTTTGGGTGATGGCAGGGCTTGGGTTCACAAAGAGCAGCTCGCATGTTTGTGGTCTCTCCCCACCTTCAGAAGCACTCCTGTCCCCCGTGTGCCCATGGCACAGACGCCCGGGCGGAAGCCGTGTCCCTCCGCTGTTTGGAGCTGGTTCTGCACGCGGTGGGAGGCTCTGGTTTCTGGGAGCTGTTCTGTTTAATTTACAAATTATTGAATCAGCTCAGAAATGGCTGCCCAAGGTTCCTTGGCTTGTGTGTTTTCAGGAATCAGATCAGACAATCCTTCTGGTCTTAAAAAGTCCACGAGTCCCTTGGCTCATTTATCCAACTGCTGCTGGAAATCACTGCTTCCTCTCTGCTCCTGGAAGTGAGATCAGAGAACAAAATTTGTAAGCGATAACAATCTCTTTCCACCCTTATTTGCATATCAAGCACTACTTTCCTAACGAGACAAATTGGGAAGTCCTTGGCAGGTTGGAAAGGATCCAGGTTCCATCCAGCTGCAGGCAGGAGGTCGCTCTTCTCCCTTAGCGCAGAGCAGGACGGGCGGGTGCGCGGAGCGTGCCGTGACCTACTGAAACAAGCACAACGGCAGCACCCGCACCAGTGCGGGACGCCCTGAACCACTCTCAACAATATTTATTCTTGGTGCAGAGGAGTAATTAAAGTTAAACTCGTTTGCAGTTAAATGTCACCTTGCGCTTAACAGGGCTTTGGTTCCTGCTTGTGTGAGCTGTGCAGTCGGGAAGCCTCTGTGTGCACGCAGATGCGGGCTGGCAATTCACAAACACATAATTAATTGCAAGAAATCTAGACCAGAAAATGCTGTTCTTTTTCTTTGCTGACTCTCAGACTTCAGTGCAAGAATGGTTTCAGGTCAGGGCCAGTCTTAGCCCAGGACACAGACAAGGTAAATCAGGTTACTGGGGAAAGCGTTGCACTGCAGGGGCTCTGCCTGCACCTGATCTAAGCCCCGGAGCACCCGCATCTTTGCAGAGCTGTGCGCACATGGCAGGAGTGCCTGGGGTGGCAGCTGGGGCCAGGCAGCCCCACAGCAGCCGTGCCCACGGCCGTCCCCTGCCAGGGAGCAGTGACACAGCGGGGACCCCCGCCAGGTCACTGGCTATGGGTGGCGCGTGGTGCAGTTGGGCTACAGGGCCTCACCTCAGCTCTTGCTGAAGATTTCCAGGAGTGACATCTTAGAGAATTGCCCTTGCTGCTGTTGCAAAAAAAAGCTTTTTTCTTTTTTCTTTTTTTTTTTTTTTTTTTTTTTCCTTTTTGGTGACTTGTGAGCAGGCGACTGAAGGCCGCAGCTCCAGGCAAGGCCAGGAGCTGCCCAGCATCTTGGGAGCTGGACCGGGCAGGGTCAGGCCCTGTGCCGGAGGGTGCTGAGCTGCCCCATGTCTCCTCTGCGACCCGCCAAAGGGGAGGCTTCAAACCTATGGTGGGAACCCAGACCTTGGTTACTACTGAAATGCTGGGGAGTTTTCACATCTAGGACTGCAGCTCCACCTCACGTGTTCGCTGTGCTGGGTTCCCAGCCCGTGCGGGTGGCTCAGCTCTGGCACAGCGCTCAGCTCCTGTGCGGCACAGGGGGCAGGGGCTGGAGCTGCCCGGCACCCTCTGCCTGCGCCTGTGGCTGCGCTGCTGGGGCGTTGGGCTGGGGTAGGCATGAGAGGCAATAGAGGAACCTGGCCCCTGTGAAAACTTCAGGCACTGGGCACTGAATATTAAACAAATGAAACAGGGAGCAGCTGGCAAGGTGATGCCCATCAAGGACAAAAAACGATGGTTCCAAATATAGAGGCTGTTAATTTACAGGACATCTTTGCTGTCCTTCTCAAGGATAAAGCATCTAGACAGCTGAACCTGTTGCAAGTGGGTGTGCTGCAGGAGATTTGTGTCTCCTTGGGCCAGGTTTCTTCTGCAAAGTTAAGCGTAGGCACAAACGTAACCTGCGATGCTCCCAGTGTTTAATTTACACAGCATAACAAAAGGTAGAGCTCACCACGCAGCGCGGAACACTGCGGTGTCAGATAATATGCTGACATCTCCCCTTCCCACGCGTAATTCATACGAAGGCACTGTGTCAGTTTAGGACCTGTCTGGTAAATCAGACGAACAAAACTAAGAGGCGGGATGCATTTACAAGTTTTCGTTACACTTTAGAGTGAAAAGATGGGAGTAAACGTCTTTAACTAGGAGCTGATGAAAGAGATGTAGGGTGTAGAGCTCCTGGGCTCTTCCCCTCACAGACGCTGTGGGCTCTCCTCAGCAGGGAGGCCGTGCGAAGCTCTGCGCCTGGCCTCCCGACTGCTTGATTCCCAGAGAGCTCTTCACAGCGCAGCACCGCAGGCTGCTTGGCTACTGCTGGGCGGCTGTTTTATTGGTAGCATAACACCTCGAGGCTCTGAACGGGACATTTTTATCAGAATTTCAGAACATCAGCAGGGTTTACAAAGGTCATGACCTGAATTTTAGGGCTGTGATGAGGAGCGCTCTGAAGATCAGACTTCACCTGTCGTCACTGCTCCAGGAGCTCTGGTACACAAACACTCAACGAGGGGAAAAGTCCCCACCTGCTCCCCCGGGCACCCCTGGCTGGAGGGGCCAGCGCTGCACGGCAGGGCTCATCTCCCCGTCTGCGTCAGGAATCCCTGCCATTGCGCCTGTGTAACTGCATTAAGGTATTTCCTTAATTAGATTTACTAAGTATGTAGGATTCTATTTTTTTTTCTTTTTGCCTTCTCTCTAATTTGCCTAATGAGGAAAATGAAGAAATAAAATTACTAAACCCATGCCTGCATTGCTTTCCGGGAAGCCTCTGCCGTGCCTGCTGCTTGCCCCGGCCCTTGCAGGATGCAAGCGAGCGGCACGGCCAAGGCCCTGCCCGCTGTGTGCCCTGCAGCAAGTGGCGTGGGGACACCCTGGCGGGACACATCCTGCAGGAGGCTGTCCTTGGCAGGGCGCCCAGGCTGTCCTTCAGCTTGTGCCTGCCTGGCTCAGAGGAGCCAGTGTCCAGGAGGTGCTGCTCTGGAGGCTGCTCTCGTCCACCCTGCGCTGACACTGGTGCCCAGGGGTACCAGGCAGGGGCGAGGCGCACGTTGCCCCCCGCTCCCTCTCAGGTGCTGCCTCCAAGACCTTGTGTTGCGTGACCGACCCTCGACCCTCAGGGTGCACATGCCTGTTGTGCGAGGGAGAGACAGGTCAGCAGTGATTGCAGAGGCCGTTTGTTCTAGCCATGGCGTGCCAAGCCCAGGCTTCAGCTCATAATCATATTATTGTGTCCTTCCCCACCCCATCATCGCAAGGTTTACTAATTGCAGCTGCAGACTGCAGGCGGTTCAGGCAGGAGATGTTTTTTCATCCTGGCCCGGAGCAGAACTGGGTGGCAGCCGGCCATGCCATGCCGCGGGGGGCTCCTGGCCCCTCTGGGCCCGGGGACACATGGGGCGCAGCTGTGAGGCAGCAGCCAGGGGAAGGGGGGCTGCCAGCATCCCCCGGGCACCCTGTGGTCTCCAGCTCTGCAGGGATCCCTGGGGGTCGAGCATCCTGGGTGGCTGTGGGGCACTGGTGTGCTGCCCAGCATCCCTTGCCCAGGTCCAGCCGTGCTGCAGCTGGAGCTCCACAGGGACCTGAGCCCTTTGCCAGCCCCCAGCTGGCTGCGGAGAGGGGCCACAGCGAGCCCCCGCTCGCTCTGCTGCAGTCTTCATGTGAGCTCCTGGGAGCTGCTTCGACATGCAGGTGTGCCCTGCTCAGATAACTACATGCTAATCTTCCTCATGATTCGTTTGTCATCCCCTGAGGGTAATCTCCCCGGGAATTAGGCTGATGGCCCTTGACCCTGTAGCTGACAGAAGAGAAGAGTGAATCGTGGGACGGTGGCTGCAATGTAACATAACGTATTTCCAGTGCATCAAGGCTAATTACAAGCGGCTGCTGGTGAATGGGTTTGTTTTGCTCTCCCTGGAAGCGCAATAGCAGTTCCAGCAGTTTGGCCCCAGAGAAGAAATCAGCATGTGATAGAAGAACACGTTGTTAAGTTGTGTGAGTGATTTTATAATACTTAAAATGTGATGCTATGGCAACCTGTTACAAATCCCAGATCAAGTCAAATTATTTGTATGCATCCCCGTAACTTTAATCTTTGTGAGATCTGATACGTTTTATGCCTTTGAGGCCACTGTACAGATTGGTGCAATCAGCCAGAGAGCAGGGTTCAAAGGAGGGAGAGCAAAGACAAGTGGTTGCCTCCAGAGCAGCCTGTGCTGTAGTGCCCTAGAAAGTCAAAGAGCAAATAATAAAAGTCTGTCATCCTGGGTGTTTTTTCAGCAGTGGAGTCACAGTGGGCCTGGGGAGAGGAGACAAGGAAGGAGCTCAATGGACAATATGGGTGGCCGGAGAATAAATTCTGCTGGTGCCCCTATGGAATCCTACAGCATTTCCGTTCATTTCTTGCACTGCAAATCTGGAAAATGTTATTTTCTTTTTAAAACAATCTCCAACAGCCTAGATGAGACATGGCTGCGCAGCACAGCAGAGATGGGGATGGGCTGTGCCTTCATCTCTCAGCGGGCACCCGGGGCAGGAGGGCCCCTGCTGTGCTGCAGCGTGCTGGGGGGCGCTTTGCATCTGTGTGTCCCACCGGGGGCTGCGGGGCGAGCCTGGGCACAGCCACTGGTACTTGGTGCTCTTGGAAGAGCTCTGAGGACTGCAGCCCGCAATTAATGAGACATGTCAGAGGTTGGTTCCCTGGCCCCCAGGGCTCAGCTAGCCCTGTCCCGAGGTGTTGGTGGCTGAGCTGGGCTGCAGTACTGCCCTGGCATGGCCGAGCGTCGCCCTGCCTCGCGCGGTGATGGTCCATGGCCGTGCCACCCCCTCCAGGGACAGCACTATGGGCTTGAACCTGAGCCCTGAATTTCCCCTGATATCCAGCCGCCATGTCCCTGGCTATAATTTAAGTCCATTATTTCTTGTTCCTTGGTTGTTAACTAATGGGAACTATTGATCTGTGTCCTGTTAGTGCCCTCCCTCTCTCTGTTCACAGCCACCGTAACTCCAGCTCCTTGGCTCTCCCTTCTCCACCCGGACGAGGGCAGGTGGAGGGCTCTGGCTCACCTCGCAAGGGACAGGCCTTCACCCACTCCCTTGCATCCTCTGCTTCTCTTTGTCTTTTGCATGGGGTGATTTGGAGTGGGTTGTAATTTATGTTGTGTTGGGGGCAAAAGGGTGTGGGCCGTGACCCAGGCGCAGGGAGGCGTAGGGCAGGGTGCTGGCAGGGCTGGGGCAAAGCCTGCTGCGGGTGCTGGCGATGCCGAGGCACGGGGCTGGGCTGGGGGGAGGCAGGCGGTCCTTCCTGCCACCCCTGCACGCACCGGCTGGGTGCTAAACGCTTGTCTGTGTGCATGGATGTGTGTGCGTGTGTACATGTATGCATCTTAACAGATGAGTTAAAGTCCATCGAGACTGGGAGAAGTCTATTAGCAAAAGCAATTGTAAATACAGGCAGAAAGACCAAAAAGCAGCCCTTGTCAAGCTCTGTCTCAGTCTCTTTCACTACCAGGGACACATCTGGACAGCCACTGGCAGCAGGGCTTTGCACTCGCTGTTGCCTCAGTGGTCTGGTAGAAAACCAGGTCTGCTCTGGGAGCGATTTGGTAGCACCTGCAAGCAACCTGTGAGCATGTTCCGCTTTGTTAAAAGTGCCCTTTCTGCAATACAGCTGCTGTTCCAGACCCCTCACCCCCAGCAGGATCTCCTGTGGGCGCAGGGGTGCCCTGTCCATGCCCCTGCTGGCACGGCTGTGCCAGGAGCAGGGCAGGGGCCTGCCCTTCCAGCTCTTCACCGGGAGTGAAGCACGGCTACTGCAGAGCAGTCTCTGGGCAGTTTTTGTGCAAGAGGCTCTGCTGATGTACCTGCTGGGTGCAGGGACCCCGTCGCGCTTCGGAGGGGCCTGTTGTGCACTGGTGCCTGGCGCCACACAGCATCGCCCCACGCGCCGCGCGCTGCCATCCCGGGGCGGGCTGCCATGGGAACAAACCTCGTTACTGTGAGATAAACAGTTGGACATTTTGGCCCAGTTTCTGCAGGACTAACCTGGCAGGGATGAGAGGAAACTAAATTAAATCTCAGATTTTCTGACTCCCAGAGTAGCATCTGGCACTACCACTGCGTGTGACGATTTGATTGTCTGCCTGGGGAGTGATTTTTTTTTAAAAGGCACAGTGTATTTTTATCAAATAATCAGCGGAGGGCTTTGGGTCCGCCTTATCAAGGCTGAAGAGAGTTTTGGGTTGCATTTCTGGGCAGGATCTTGGTACAGGTGCTTCTCCCTTGCTTTTCCCAGTGTCTCAAGTCCTTGTGAGACCCCCCCAAAGTGCAGCACCTGTGCCCTGGTGCCCCTCTGTTGTGGCAGTCCCATCAATCGGCCCTGCCAAGCCCCAGGCCCGTGGAACCTGCCGGGTTCATGCCAGCACCACGGAGCTGAGCACCCGCTCCCCCGTCCATGGGTCTGTGGTGCCGAGATGTGGGGATGTGTGTGAGGAGCCCAGCCCGTGCAGGGCATGGGGCTCTGCAGAGAACATTTGTATCACCTTTTTGCGCAGTTGTCTTTTTTTTTTTTTTTTTTCTCAGACGTGAGATTATTTTTCAAAGAGAGCATTATGGCCTCCTGGTTTAACAAAAATATCCCCTGCGCTTCCTTATCTCCCGCCTCCGCTGCTCACTGGCCTCCCAAACCTTTGGGTGCAGGGAGAGCTGACCAGCATTTCTTTGTTTTGCAGGAAACAGGAGCTGCTGAACAGCTCGGATGTGACCCTCCCGGACCGGCCGCTGTCCCCCCCGCTCACCGCACCCCCCACCATGAAGGTGAGTGCGCGGGCGCTGCGTGGGGGCCGCTGCTCCCTCCTGCTGGCGGCCCCGGCGCGTGGGTGCGCCGTCCAGGCGGGGTGCTGGTTTTGGAAACTGAAGCCAGCGAAGAGCAGCACTTCCAACGCAGCAACTGTACCAGTCTGGGCTGTTCTGAGCGGAGCAGAAGTAGGTGGTTTCTGGAGATCAGCCTGCAGCATGTTCAGACACCATCAGCTACAGAGGGGCGTGCGTGCCAATGGGCCTGATCCTGCACTGCCTGTTACGTTATGCAATCCCAAGCAGTGATGCCAGGCAGGGGGCAAAGCCTGAATGATGTTACCCCTATGATCAGCCCCCCAAGCTCCCCTGTGCTGCCCGAGGGGCTGCTTGCCCAGGCGGACCACGTGGACCCACCACTGGCTTTGCGCCCACCACCGGCTCCGTGCCCGCAGGACCCAGCCAGCGTGGCTGCTGGCCCCTGATCTTTGGCCGCAGTGGAGCCGGTGGGTTGAGGGATGCAACTCCTCTGCTGCTGTCGGAGTAACCTGAGTAATCTGTGCAATAACAGAGTTTCCAGACAAAGGAAATGGTAGCTCTTCTCCCTGGGTTGCTGCAAAGTATTCAATATGTTGCCACCCGGGAAATTACTCATTAAGCTGGAGAAGATGAGATCGATGAGAGGATTACGCGATGGCTAAGAACCTGGTTAAATGGTTGTCAAGAGCAAGGGGGCTTGGAAATAGAATATTGAGCTGAAGGAGATCATTAGCTGAGTTTCTCGAGTTTTGGTTCAGTTGTACTTTTGCTCATGACCTGGGTGCACGAAGTAGGAGCTGACAAAGTTTACTGGTGACACGAGGTGTTGCACCTCGGTGGTGTTGCAGAGGAGGGGACTCACTGCTGGGAGATAGGGGGGAGTGGGACACGGGGGTGTGGCAGTGGGGCACATGGGCCTCAGGGCGCGGGGCAGAGGCATGACCCTGCCCACGGCGCACCGGAGGCACAGGGAGGCAGCGCACAACGCACGCGCCTTGTGCCGCTGCTCCTCGCACCGGCTCACCCGGTGTCAGCACGGCGGAGACCTGGCAGCTGGGTCCTGCCTGGAGCCAGGTGGGAGCGGTGCTGGGGCAGCTCGCCTCACTCCTCCCCGAGGGCAGAGGCATCTCAGGCCTCAGCAGCATCCCCCGGCTGCGAGTTTCACAGCTGAACTGTGCAGTGTGAGAAGGTTCATCCTTATGTGCACTTTGTACTTTCTGCTTAATTTCAGGCACAGGCTGCAGACAGCTTGCTGGAGACGCTCTCTTCCTGCAGTACAATGCGTTGCTAATGCAGCTGTGTGAGCAAACTCCTCTTAAGAGCACGGAGGCTCTGCCAACAAAAATGTGTTTTCCTGGTGTTGCTTAAATTCCCTGGACGAGGCAGGCTACAATGGCAAAAACCTCATTTGCTGGTCTGATTCTATGGTCAGGATTGCCTCCCATCAGTCCTCGGAGGGAGGAATTTGTCTTGCACTCATAATCAGCATAGCTGTGCAGCAAAACTGCATGCAGAGCGAGCCAGCAGGGCACAGCACTGAGCGGCTGTGGGGTAAGCGATCCATCTGCTCCCGGGACTCTCCTGCTGCTCTCCCCAGTCCACTGATGTCGGTCCTGGAGTCTCGAGGGGAGAGGAGAGGGGCAGTGCTTGCAGCCCCCGCTGCTGGGCTCGGTGTTCGTGCTGCTGTATTTGTCCCCTCCAGCTGGGGTGGGCAGGGATGCAGCCCCGCGGCCGCCTCCGTGTCCCCTCCGCATGGTCCTCCCCAGCTCTGCTGTGTGGCCAGGACCCTGCCCTGCTCCCCGTGACCGTGCCGGGCATTTCCAGCAGGTTGGGACAGACAGGGGCACAGCACGGCTCCCCCAGGGTGCAGCTGGCTCAACGCCTGCGCTCTGAGCCTCGTGCCAGCAGCAGAGCGTGCATCCCATCCTCGTGCCAGCGAGGCAGAGGAACAGCCAGCAGATTTCCTGGCTGGACTTCGGCTGGCGCCCGGCAAGGGGAAGCCAAAGCCCCCGCGTTGTTTACCTTCCGTGGAGGACACCACGTTTCCCCGGATGGCTCGGTGCTGAGCAGTGCTGCGGTCCCGTTTTGGGGTTTCCAGCAGCAGTGGAGCCCTGTGGGCCCCGGCTGAGGGCAGCCCCGTGCCCCGTGCGCCTGGCCCCATGGCGTGGCTGTGCAGGAGCTCACCCTGGGCTCGGCAGCAGCTGGTCCCACAGGGGTAAAGTATTGATCCCAGGTTTTAACTGAGGCCAGTGAATGTCCGAGCAATTAAGGGAGAAAAAATATGATGTGGCTTCTGAGGGATGAAGGCTGCTTTCCTTCTGGACAAGGAAAGGAAAGGCGGGGAGCTTTCTTCCACAGGGGCTCTGAAGGCAGGCTTGAAGGGTCAGCATGGATATTTGACCATGGAAACTGCAGATGATGTACAGAAGCTTTGCCTAAGCTTTCGGGAATTAACTCTTTGTAAATCTGCCAGTGTTTATTTTTTTAATTCAGTAGCTTTTTAGTGGCAGTGCTTTTCCTTTTCTCTCTCCTTTTTGTGAGAGGAGAGTAGACTCTCTAAGGGACCAAACCTGTTAGCTCCATTTCCCTGTCTGCTCTCAGATATTTGACATTTACAGTGAAATGAGCCCCTGGCTCGAGCCCTGATGGTTTCTCGCAGGGGATCCTCAGAGGTCAGGCAGCAAGAGTGAGCAGCTTTCTCTGTCCTGCCAAACCAGCCAGGTACAGACGATGACCCCACTGCAGTCTTGCCACGTGTGGAAGGACTTCTCAGCATATTGGACCTTATCTCAAAACTGAAACCCACTGCATAGCTGACAAACCACGGCCTGGCCCTGCTGCACCAGGGGCCCAGCCGTGCCATGGGCAGCAGCGTGCGGCTGCTTCCTGCGTGTGCTGTGCTCGGGCAGCGCTGCCGCTCCATCGCGGTCCTGCCGGGCCTCTGCCCTGCCAGGGAAGTGACTCTGCAGTTTGTGTTGTTTTGCAGAAAGGTGTTAAGCGGCCTGGTGGCAGCTGCTGAAGTTCAGGTTGGCTGCTCTGACAGCGAGCGTGCAGCCCCTGCTGCCTCCCCGTGCTTGTTCGGCTGCAGAGCTCCCTCGGAGCTCCCTCATTTTGGAGCCGCGGGGCGGATGGGCCATGAGATCCGTGTGCCGTGCAGGACCACCTGTCCTGAAGAGCTTTTGCCTCTGGGTCTGTCCTCACGGTGTTCTACATGGAAATGCTGTCTCATGGTGATGCGGGGTGCCTGCTGGCAGGGGCCTGCTCCTCCCAGCAAGCTGCACTGGGGGTACAGGGGCAGCATCTCGGCAGCGGGGGTTCCTTCCACCATGCAGGACCTCCCTGCCCTGGCTCATGCTGGCCTTGGGGTCGAGGCTGGTGCTGGAGAAGGACGGTCTGTGGGACCAGGTTCCGTGGGCAAGGCTGGCAGCACCTGCTTCACTACTTGTTCTTCGTCTTTATAATCACGTAATTAAAGCCATTAAAAGGTGATTACTGACTTGTTCTGCTCTATGGCAGGATTAAAGGGCTGCAAAATCTTTTACAGGTGGCACAAATTGTCCTTTTGGAAAGGTGAGGTGGAGCTGGGGCCCTTCTATGGGTGATATTTTGCCAAGTGCCTGGGAGCTCCTGAGTTGCTAAACACAAATAAAAGCCATATTGGTCCAGCCGTGCTGGTGATGAGAAGCTAGGAAGCATGAGTGAGTCAAGTCAGCGTCCTTGGTGCTCATCGTGGTCTGGCACTGTTCCTCAGAGCTTTTAAGGTGCTTCCCAGAGAGCTGTGTGAGACCTGGTGTCCCCTGTCACAGCGAGGGATAAGGGGCACGCAGGAGGTGGGAGCAGGAACAGGAGCAAGTCCCTGGTGGCTGCAATGCCCATTCTTTGGCAGAGCCATGAGGGTGTTTGGGCCAAGGCAGTGGTGTGCTGCCTCCTCCCTGGGCAGTTCTGGGGCAGGAAGACCCTGCTGGTGCTGGTGCCCAGTCTGCAGCTTCTGGGTCAGCAGTCTGGGATGTCCAGAGCTGATTCTGTGAGGTTTTATGGTTGGGATTCGTTTGTCTCCCTTGGAAGGGCTGTGGCTTTTTTGTGCTTGCAGATGCCAAGTGGTTCCAGCTGGGGAGGTAGGTTGGGTGTTCTGCATCAGGCATTTGCTGCTTCCCGTCGGGGACAGGGGAAATAGCACGTGAGTGATGTGGCACCAATGGGCCTGACTTGTCCTGGGTGTCCTGAGACTTTGTGGGTCACCTTCCTTTGAGTAAGCAGAAAAAGGAGGGCTTGGCTTTTGGAAGTATTTGGAATGCATTTGAAACCCATCAGGGCACAGGCAGAGCCTGTCCAGCTGGGTGCTGGCCACCCAGAGGTGGTGAGCAATAGCTGGCTCCTCCTGCAAAACCAGTTTTCCTGGTGGACGGTGTAAAACTGGTGGATTACTTTTTTTTTTTTTTTTTTTCCTGGTGTTCCCTTGGCCTTTTCCCCCTGCCAGCCCCTTCACTGGTGTCCCTGTTTCCCTCTTTGACCCCACACCACAAGGACTTGCCACACATGTTGCCCCTGTGGCGCTGGGTCAGGAGGGGCAGCAGTCTCCTGCTTTGTGCCGTGCCTCGTGGGCAGCGGCATTCGCTGCGACACCACGGCTGCCTGAGCTAATTATGGACATACGAGCTAACTGCAGAGACTGTTAAATATCGTGTGGTTCTCCTCCAGATGCCAGACCCAATTGGTCCCAGACTGATGTGAATACCTGCTGAGCCTCCTCAAATGCAGCTGCAGGCGCGTGGAGCCAGCTGCCCCCAGGAGGCACCAAGGTGTGCCAGAGCCTGGCGGCTCCCGGTGCCCTGGTCACCAGGACACGTGCTGCATCACGCAGGGCGGTGTGGAGATGCCATCCTTGCTGCCTGCGGAGGCTGCAGTGTCACCAGAGTTGCTTTTCCTGAATCCTTAGCATGCAGTTATGTGTTTCACCCTGTTCTGCCATATCTGTGCAGCACTCTGCCCTTCTCCAGTGGTCCCAAGCTCTCCTGGCTTATTTAAATGATAAAGACCCAGTGCTTTGCAGGAATGGGTGAGGGTCCTGAGCTGTGAGCCTGTGGGAGCAGGGCTTGGGCACCCCGCTTCCAAAGGGACAGCCTGTGACAACTTGCCAACTTGAAAATAATTAATGGTGAGTAAGAAAAAGTAAAATGTCCTTTGCTCATCTGCACTTGCAGCAGGCTCAGGCTGCTCCAAGCTATTTATGGCACTTGGCTGTGGTGGCTCGATGTGCGTGCAGCACTGGCGCTGGTCCTGCAGCCTGGGGCCACGGCCCCGGTGGCCTCACGGAGGGGTCTCGCCAGGACCCGGCATCTCAGCGTGGCTGTTACTGGGTGAGGGGGTCCCTGTGAGGGGCAGACCCCACGGCAGTGGTTGGGACACGGTACCTGCCGCCTGGTAACTCCGGCTGTGCCGGGCTCTTCTTGGTCTGTTGCCCAGACGGGCCAGGTGTAGCTGTGCAGGACTGGGGAGATGGGGATGTGGGCTTGGTGTGAGCAAGCCCAGCGTCCCCCTTCCCATCGCCCCCTGCCCTCGCCTTGGCTCCCCTTCTGCATCTCCTGCGTGCCCGCCGGCCCTCCCGGAGCCGCGCCAGTGTTCAAACCTTTGCCTGCTTCCTGCCCAACCTGTTTCAGGCACTTCCCCGCAGAGCCACCCTTTTAAATAACAAAGCAGCAGTCCTGCAGTGCCTCTGGCTTGGAGAAACATTAACGAGGGGAGGTGTCGGGGCTGGGGATGGTGTCCAGGCTGGCGCCCAGCCTCCTTTGCTCCTCACTGGGCTCCCGTCAGGACGTGTGGTAGCAGCAGCAGCTCCCGGGGCGTGAAGACGGCTGTCCTGGCTGATGTGGCAGGGGCGATGTGGGGACAATGATGGATTTCCTACGGGGCCTGCTGGTGAGTGCCGTGCCACCCCCAGGGAGCGCAGGGAAGAGGTGCGGGGTGGGCGCCTGGCTGCAAGCACCTCTGTGTGCTTGGTCCTCAGCCACTGTCTCCTGGCGCAGTCTATCTTCTAACTTCTTTCTTTCAGTTTTCTTTCTGGGTGTCATTTTCTTTGGAAACCTTCAACGTGGGCATTTACTGGCTGTGCTGCTGCTCCTGCTCCGAGTCGCTCCTAGTCCGCAGGCACCTGCTCACTGAAACGTGCCTCCAGGGTGCTGCGGGGTTCTGCAGACACTGCCCCAGCTATCCTGCCTTTGGGCCAGGCTCAGTGCTGAAGGAGAGGAATAAATCTACTTTTCTGTGCTGGAATGCTGGGATGTGATGCGGCGCATCCCTTCTCTGTGCTGTCAGGGTAACACATTTAGCTGTGAGGGAGCATGGACACGTGAGCAGGAAGGGAATAACAACTGTACCATTTTTGGCTTGAGTATTTTGAGTTCCTGAGGTCATTAGTACAAGCTACTGGACAGGTTTGCCCTGCCTGAGGTGGCAGGGGAACTGACTTTCCGCGCTCCTGTTGCCTTTGCGTGCATTTAAAAAGCAGATGCAGTCATGGCAATTTGGAGCAGATAGGCTCGGTGACTCAACTGGAGTAAGGATAAATTCTGTGTTGGCTAAATCCACTGCAGGTGACATAACTTCTGACTGAGCGACACAAAGGTATAATTGTCTTAACTGTAATTACCAAAATATTTGTGGCCCAGTAAAGCTTAGCTTCAAGTATGCATAAATTCCTAATGGGTACAGACTGCTGTTTGGTTTACTAAATGTGTGTACACATTTTCTACCGGAACTCACTTTAGAAGTTGGATCAGGTTTAGCCCTGTGGTTTTGCCTCTCTGGTTCTGGCTGCTGGCAGTGGGACCTGAAAACTATTCTAATTGTCTCAAAGAGCATGTGTCCATTGTGGAGACCTGAAGATAAAGTGGACCTTAAAAGGAGCTTGAAATAAGGAAAAGCCTTTTTAAAGTGCTACTAGTTTGGGCACAGAGCTCTTTTGAACCCTGGGTTCATTTTTTTCCTGCTGCAGGTGCAGGAGATAAAAAAGGGGCATAGTCTAAGGGCAGAAATATGGCCAAGGCTGCTGCTGGGGTGTGCTAGTCCCTGGCTGTGCTGCTGCGTCTTCCTTCCACCACAGCTGCTGTGAACTGGAGCAGCCACTGGGCTGCTCATACAGCAAGCCTCGCTTTGGCTTGTTGTGTTTATTGGAAAGAAAACCGGTGTTTTTCATTTCTTCACCTCCTCCTCTGTTTTTTCTCTCTTTTCTGTCTTTTGAGAAATTCAGTTTAGTCTAGAGTTCACTGTTACTTGCCCCAGCGCCGTGCTCCTTGGCGCGGTGCCGGGACACCCCTGCCCTATGTCCTGCCGTCCTCTTCGGCACAGAGCTTCTGAGAACCAACAGTGCCGGTGCTCCCGGTCCTGCTGCCTGCTCTCCCTGCCCAGACCGGGGGGAGGCCGTACCCCCAGCCTCTGTCAGCAGTGTGAACCATCATCCCAGCCTCCTGCAGGCGCAGCGGTGGATAGCCAGAGCAAAGGCAGCTTAAAGGAGGCTGTGGAGGGGAGGAAAGAAGCTGCTTCACCATATCTCCAGCAAAGCCACATATTGGTTTACTGGGAGTGCCCCAGTATTGACAGCTGGAGTCTGCCTAGATAATCTATTTGCACGTACCCAGGAGCAGGACAGGCCATGTGAGGGTGGGGGACCATGCAGCCGATGTCCCCAGCAGCTGTACTGCTGAGGGGACAGCCCCGCAGGTGCCGGCAAGTCGAGGAGCCGGCGCTGGCTGCAGAGAGCGGGTTTTTCCCATGCCCTTGCCCCGGTCCTGCCCTTTCCTGCTGTGCCCCAGCTGCCCCGGCAGCACCAGCACAGGAGTGAGGGGCTCTGGGCAGCGCAGGTAGGGCGAGACAGGAGCAGCATTTCCTCAAAGCCCCCCTCTCATCTGTGGTCATGCACCCGTGAGCCTGCCCCAAGCTCCCAGCCCATCCAGAGGTGCCGGGGGGCCGGGATGCTGGCAGAAGCCCCTGGCAGCGGCAGGGCTGGTGACAGGCTGAGGGAGCAGGACATGCTGCTCGTCCACGGGGTCAGGACAGCCGAGCTGCTCTGCTCCACGTCTCCAGCCCATGTAGGCACTGTGGCGAGCTGGAAACGTGGGACTGAACGGCCTGAGAAAAAAACTGGGAACAAAAGGGACCCAAAGAGGTTGTCCATACTACGGTGACAGCTCTGATGTGATTAGAAAAAGAAATAACTAAAGAGCCTTTATCAAACTTTACACAAGGCAGGCTGGGAAGTTGTCCGGGGTGAGTGTTATTTGCAGGTTGAACTGCATGAGTGCAGGGCAGGCTCTGAGGCACTGCCAGAGCTGCCGGCTGCCAGCGGGAGGAGCGCCCGGCCGCAGCCTGGGCTGGGGCTGCCTGACCTTGTGCCCACTTCAGTCGGACAGGAGATTTCTCTCTTTTCTTTTTCAGTCTGCAGAATTCTTCGAAATGCTGGAGAAAATGCAGGTGAGCAGCGGTGTGTCGGTGAGGCCTGTTTCCCAGGTTTGCCCTCCCCATGCCCATGCTCGTCCCCGTGTCACGGTGTGCCAGCTCCCCGCAGACGGCTCTGCTCCTGCCGCTGATGCAGGGTGACTGTCGTGAAACGCCCTGCCCTGCCCTGCCGGCACCCCCTGAGCTGTTGGAAACAGCTTTGTTATTCCGTCTGTTGGTTTTGTTCCAAACAGGCACCAAAACTTGAAGAACAGAGAACTGGAAGCCAAAAGCATAAGGTTTGTTGATTTTTTATTTTTTTTTTCCTAGCATGAATCTTTTCAATCACCCTCCCTTATCTCTACAAATCTGGGCTTTAATGTTTGTAGCCAAAGACAGTCACTGTAAGGACTAAAAAGGATTTAAGTGCTATCTAAAAGCAAGGCGCTGATTGAATTGCAAAGATAAGAGAGTGGTGCTTGTAAATCTCTAATCCAGCTTTGTGTCCAAACCTGTGCATTTCAGTGGAGAGTGATTTAAAATGTTGGGTTTTGTATGCTTTGTATGAGGCACGGAGAAGCTTGTACCACTAACTGGTCAGGGGAGCGGGGAGCAGCAGGACAGGATGTGGGGGGCTCTCAGGCCAGATCTGGGCCGTGCCGGGGGCTCAGCCCCTCGCCCGACCTCGCCACTAAGCGCCTGGGTCAGGTTTGGGGCGCGGGTGGGCAGGACCAGCTCGCTGGGCAGCACTCCCCGACTGTGCTGGGGAAGGCTGTGGTTTTAAGGGACAGCTAGCAGGGAGCAAACACTCATAGGCGGTGTTGTGATTCCTTTTTCCAGGAAGACTACATCCCGTACCCCAGCATCGATGAGGTGGGTGCTCTGTAACACGCTTGGGCAGTGCCCTTCCAGAAGTGCCGACAGAAGGGGAGCGTGCAGAGATCCTGTTCCCAGCAGGAGCTGTGCAAACCCCATTTCCTCTCCCCTTGCTCCATCTCTGTGGCTGAGCAGCACACGAGCCCTCTTCAAGGAGAAGGAGGAGGCACTGGAGAGGGGCAGGATCTGTCCTGCAGTGCGGGGCTAGGAGCTGCTGCGGGAGGGGCAGCCGGGGTGGGGGTGACGAGGCCCCACGGCTGCACCCTGGCGCTGCCCAGCTTCCCTGTTCCTCCCCAGATCCTCGATAAGGGCAGCCCCTACCCACTGATCATCCTGCCCCAGTTCGGGGGATACTGGATCGAAGACCCGGAAAACCTTGGCACGCCCACCTCGTCCGACAGCAGCATCTGCGAGGAGGAGGAGGAAAACCTCAGCCCCAGCACCTACGGGTACAAGCTAGAGTGCAAAGGAGAGGCCAGAGCCTACAGGAAGCATTTTCTGGGGAAGGTAGGTGCTAGAGGCAGTGAGGAGGCAGATGAAAAATGTTCCCACCCTGCCCAGGAGAAAAAAAAAAAAATATCCTACAATTGTGAGCAAAATAGGCAAATTTTACATTTTGCCTTCTTGCAAGGAGAAGGGATGGCTGGTGTGCAGCAACGGCCACCATGCCCAGACACCCGTAGGAGCTTGGGGGGTGCAGAGCAGTCTCTGCTGTGCGCAAGCTGAGCCACCTTAACCTGCTTTCTCTGTTTGTAGGACCATTTAAATTTTTACTGTACGGCCAGCAGCCTGGGAAATCTGATTCTTTCTATTAAGTGTGAGGAGGCAGATGGCACTGAATACTTAAGGATTATACTCAGGTATGGAGAAAAGAAGCACTGCGCTTAGCAAAGTGTTTTCTCTTTGGAAGGCTCTTGCTTTGTTTCCGCTCTAAATGCTGTGGGTGTGCTGGCAGCACACACGTGTCACCCGCATGGAAGGGCTCGGGTTGGGTGGGAAGCCAGAGGCATCATCCTGTGTTGTGACTGCCTGACTTCTGATAATGAACACAAGGCTTTGATATGCTGCTGAAACTGAGCGTGGAACTCTCCATGACACCGGGTAATACCTGTCATATCTGTCACTGTCCTTCCTGTAATCTGACAAGGCCCAGGGTGGCTGAACTGTTGTCTCGTTTCTCCTCCGAACAATGAATATTTTAAGATCTGCAGAGATTAAAAGAAAAAATGAGCCTTTGCTTGCTAACCCAGCCCAGCAAGTCCAGCAGAACATCTCCCAGGGCCTGGCAGAGCCTCCTGCGGCAAGCACACCACAGAGCCAGCCACGGCTGGCATGTGGGGAAGCTCCGGTGCATCTGGTATCGCAGGATCCTCCCTAGCATCCGCTCATTTCTTTTTCTTTGCCAGGTCCAAAGTGAAGACATTGCATGAAAGGATCCCTCTGGCAGGATTTAGCAAGCTGCCTAGCATCCCACAGATAGCAAAGGTAACCGGCACGGGGTGCCTGCTGTGCGGGCATGCAGCGCGCGGCGAAGCCTGCGCCACTGGTGCTGGGCCTGTGGGGCCTGGGCTCTGCTGCTGGGGTGTGCTGCCGGCCCTGCCCCTGGCTCCTGCCTGGTCCCGGGCAGGTGGCTGGGTGATTTCGGGGGGAAGGGGAGGTAGAAGTGGCACCCGTGGGGAGACCGGTGGGCTGTCTTGCTACTTCTGCAGTTTGGCAGCAGATGGGCCACAGGGCATCCCAAAGGGGGGGGATGCAGAGGGGGAGCTCCCACAATCCGGGGCAGGGTTTGGCTCCCTGATGAGACGCTTGCAGCCGTTCCTTTGGATTTCTCAGGCCAGGCTGCCCGTGGCTGCCTGCTGGCAAGGCTCCAGGCAGGGTCCCAGCACTCCTGCGGGGGCTGATGACGCATTTCCCTTGCTCCCAGGCCTTCTGCGATGATGCCTCCGGACTGAAGTTTAACCCAGTTCTGTATCCCAAGGTGAGGATCTTACCCCATGTTGGTCGTGCATTCAGCCAAGGACAGGTAGGGTTAATTCTCCCTTTCTCCCACGACCCAGAAGCTCTGATACAGAGCATAGGCACTTGTACTGCATCTTGTACTGTACTTCATCTCTGTCCCTTTGAGAAAGTTCCTCTCAGTGCTTTGTATAGATGCAGGGTGTAAGATACTGTGTTTATTGATTGTGGTTTGTTTCACTCCAGGCGTCCCAGATGATAGTGTCTTACGATGAACACGAAGTCAACAACACATTTAAGTTTGGTGTGATCTACCAGAAGTTCAGGCAGGTGAGTAATCCCCACATCGTGCTCACGGAGCGTGTCCTGCGGCACCACGGCTCGTTTGTCAGGAGACATGTGGGACCCCTGAGCCTGAAATTTGGCCCTGTAGTTAGTTTTGGCACGTGTGACACACCGTGTCACTGGTGTCCTTACGAGTAATGCATTTCTTACTACTTGGATGTTTCCCTGACTCAAAATATGATGTGGCTGAAGAAAAATCAATATGAAAATCAGCCTGCAAGCGGCTGTAGGGAAAAATGGATGTGAAAGTGCATTTTAGCAGCCATGGTGTTTTAATCAGATGTATGTTTAGACAGTGAGACCGTTACATTTGTCTTGGAAGGCTGTAGGCTATGCAGACATGCGTTTGCTGAAAATGCTTTCATTAGCCTAGGAACACTGGATGCGAAGCACGGAGACAGCCGAGTCTTATAATTTACCAAAGATTATTCTGACAGGCACCCTAATTATCCTTACATATTGCATTTTATTTTGGATTGAGTAACTCACGGAAGATCATAATTACGGTCTTGTTGTTTTGAAATATACCACACAAAGGATGATTAAGACTTAGATTTTTCCAATGAAATATTAATCTGTGTTCCAGTTTTACCCCTGCTTTATCCTCACATCCCTTTCTTTTGGTCCGAAGTTGTTCTCAGCAGCTTTACTGCTGGAATTTCTTGGTGGCTGAAAGGGCTGTGAACCTGCCCGCCCTGCGGCTTATGCTGTGCTGGCAGCTGGGAGGCACGCTTGGTGGTGCTGAGCAGGTGCTGAGCACGTTGTGGTGCTGTGCAGCACGTTCAGTGGTGCAGAGTGGGAGCTGGCAGCGCGGGGGTGTCTCCGGCCCCCGGAACCCCCTCAGTGTGGCCGCAGCCCGGCCCTGTCCTGCCCCGCTGGGAGGTGCAGGCAGCCGGGAGCGGCGCAGCCCGTTGGCATTGGCTGCCCTGCTGAGACGGGCCCGTGTGTCCTGTAGACCCAGGAGGAAGAGTTGTTTGGCAATAATGAGGAGAGCACTGCCTTCAAGAACTTCTTGAATTTGTTGGGAGACACCATAACGCTGCAGGACTTTAAAGGGTAAGTAAAAAGAGTGATTTTATAAATAAATTCAACAAGACGCCATATAGTATGTAAAGTACCTCTCATGCGAGAACAGAAGTCATCTTATTCATGAGCAGTACAAAGCAGAAGCAAATATAGCCTTGGCTTGTTTTTCAAAGTTGGGGGAGTTTTCCAGAAAAATTGGAACTGCCAAGAGAGATCTTCCTTTCCTGCAGTTTGGGGGCAATATCTGGTGATACTCAGCTGTAAATGAGAGACTTCCATGGAAGCACATGCCGTGCTGAGTGCTGTGCCGCGGGGTCGGGGTCGGCAGAGCTGGGCTGGCAGCAGCCACACGGTGCTCAGCCCCGTGGCTGCTGTGGATGCCCACGGCTGCTGCCAGCTCTGAGCCCGTCGCTGGTACCGCGTTGCCTGCCCTGAGCTCCAGACTTAGTACCGGGATGCTCAGTTACGATATATGACGCATGATTTGTTCTTTCCCATTTGCTAGCTACTAGATAAAGATAAATGAACTGGTTTGTTCTATCACCTTGTCCCTGACAACCGCCTGTAGGCTTTGGTAAGCTTTCAATTAATATTTCTTCATTTCTCCCTGACTTTCTCTTCGTTTCTAGTTTTCGAGGAGGTCTGGATGTCAGCCATGGGCAGACGGGGGCCGAGTCTGTGTACACCATGTTCAGGGACAGGGAGATCATGTTTCATGTCTCTACAAAGCTGCCTTTTACTGAAGGAGACACGCAGCAGGTAAGAGCTGTACAGAAGCCTTCCAGCAGACATGTGCCGGTGCTGCAGCTGTATGGGAGCTGTGATCTACCCCGTGCCGCAGCCGCAGAAGTCCAGGCTGCAGAGCACCCTGACCCCTGTGTGCTGGGGAAGGCTGCGGCTGCCTGTGCTGCCGGTCTGCAGGAGCCTGCACACACAGCACTGATGGGGCAGAGCTGCCGGTTTTACCAACCACGTTTTCCCTTTCCGCTCAGCTGCAGAGGAAGAGACACATTGGCAATGACATTGTGGCAATTATCTTTCAAGAAGAGAACACGCCGTTCGTCCCAGACATGATTGCCTCCAATTTCTTGCACGCCTACATTGTTGTACAGGTGGAAAACCCCGAGACAGATAACACATCCTACAAGGTAGGGGGAATCTCAACTTGCACGTGTTGATGTTCGCTTTGGCCCCAGGCATGAGATGGTGCCTGTGAGCTCTGCTCACTGGCACGGATGTCTTTGCTTCCTCTGCAGGCACTTCATGCCCAGCTCACTTGTATGTGCATTGTTTGTATGTAACTGTGCAGTAGGACAGACTTAAATTCCAAATTTCACATTCACTTATGTGTGCTCAGTGATATATACATAACTGGAGTGTGTGTATATTGAACGTACAAATGTGTACACACAAATATTTATCTATGTACTGTTACATAGTGTGTGTGTACATACACAAGTGCATGTATAAAATATATGCACCTGTAGTAGCATGCTCATTTATTAAGGATTTTGGACTTTTTACTAAGGATTTTTTGACTAAATACTTGAATAAATGTCAGGACAGCTCACGCCCTCCTAAACACAGCACTCAAGTGTGGGTAGCATAAACCCAGCTCTCCCTCTGCTTTCCATCAGGAGGTCAGTAGAACATCACATTTCAAGCTGAAAGCACACCGCTTAGAGCCATGAACAAAAACAAACTTCATAGGAAGTAAATATAAAGACCACTGCAGTCAGTCCTGCCCTGTCAGCTCTGGGTGCTGCTATCGGCGGGTGGGGGCACCTCTGCCAGGCTGGGAGCATTGCCTGGGGCGCAGGGGCCGCGCTGGGTGCTGCCCTCGTGCCCCTGCCCCACCGGCTCCTCCTGGCCCTGCAGGTCTCCGTCACAGCCCGTGAGGACGTCCCCTCCTTTGGCCCACCGCTGCCGAGCCCACCGGTGTTTCAGAAGGTGAGACACAGGTCTGAAAGCGTGTGCCAAGTCAGGAGGAATATGTGTGTGTGTCCAGGATGCTTCAGAGCATGCCCTGTTGGGGGAAACGTGATCTGTGTGTTTTACACACATTACTGGTAGCGAGGACCATAGGTCTGTGGCAAGGTAGGAGGCCGCACACGGTGTGTCATCATGCAGCATCACCCCTGCAGGGTGGCAGCTGAAGCTCCCTGGGGCACTGCTCGTTTTTGGGTCTGTAGGGTTAAGCTAGCAAAATTGCCAGGAGCAGTACGATGGCTGGTATTCAGCCTTCCCTCTCTTGTTCCCCCAGAGCCCCGAGTTCAGGGAGTTCCTGCTGACCAAGCTCATCAATGCTGAGAACGCCTGCTGCAAGTCAGACAAGTTTGCAAAGCTGGAGGTAACACTCACCGCCTTCTGCCTCGCGCCACCCCAGACTGCCCTATAGCACCCTGCAACCCACCCCAACCCACCCCCTACCACACCCTGCGGTGCCCCGTGCGAAGGCTGGGAGGTGCGTGGCAAGGTGCAGAGGGCTCTCTGCATTTCTCCTCCCAAACTGCTCTTCCCGGCACTGAGCCGGGCCAGCACTCGCCAGCAGCACGAGCAGGTGGGCGTCCTTGTGCCCGAGGCTGGTCCCGGCTGAGCCGGCTGTCACTCCCCAGGACCGAACGCGTGCCGCCTTGCTGGACAACCTGCACGATGAGCTCCACGGGCACACCCAGACCATGCTGGGGCTGGGGCCCGAGGAGGACAAACTGGAGAACGGAGGGCACGGAGGCTTTCTGGAATCGTTCAAGGTAAGCCCCAGTCCCTTGCCAAAAGCAAGGTTAAAACGTGCCTGGAGTGGGCAAAACATCTTTGGGGTTGAGCACCGGGCGCGCCGCGCTGCGGGTGGGCGGCTGGCGGGAGGCAGCTGGTGCAACAGGAGCCACAGTGAGAGGTGCTGGGAGCTGAGGGAGGGAAGGTGCTGCCATGCCAGGGTGAAGGTGTAGGATGGGTGTAAGTGGGGACAGCAGGAAGAGTGGACTGGGAAAAAGAAGAAAGAAATGAACGACCTGGAAGAAATTCTGGGTGACCATTCCAGGTATGGACACCAGCCTGCAGGGTAGCAGGGAACAGCCCTGGTAAAGGAGGGAAGGCTTTTGGACAGTGTCCCTGGGCAGGAGCCATGGCAAGAAGCATCTTGCAAGGGCTTCTGTAAGACAGTGATGGGGAGCTGCTGGGAAGGACTTGCCCCCTAAACTGGCTGTGTACAGGGGGGTGATGCATGGAGCGCCCAGCCGGGGCTCCCTGTCCCCATGGTGGGTGATGCCCATGCCCTGGCTCTGGGCACGTCTCCTCCGCACCTCTCCCTGTCCTGCCCCAGGTGGCTCTGGCTACAGCTGCAGCAGGGACGGCCACTGGATATGGTGTGTCCCCTGCTGCGGCGGGCAGGAGGGCTGCACAGGTGCAGTGCTGGGAGACAGCTCCTGGAGCTGTGCTGTGGGCACAGCTTTCTCTCTGTCATAAAGAGGCACTTGTAGGAGGCGAACCTCACCATACCGCAGGCAGCTGTAGAGGTGGGATGAGCAGTGCTGAGGGGTTTTGTCTGGTCCTTCATAGAGGAGGAGGGTGGAGACTCAGCCGTGTCCCGCGTAGGTACGAGATGGGCTGCAGAACCCGAGCTACCATGCAGTCGTCTGTCACAGCATACTTCCTGGTTTGAGACATCAGTGTTAAATGATTGTTTTCTCACACACCTTTGTGTACGAGAAGGTACACTTTGCTTTCTTGGCATTTCAGGGTGTCCTGGGGTATGTGGTGCATCCAGCTGCTGGAGCTGGCTTGCGCTTGCCCCGCCACCTCGGGACCGCACTACTGGGCTGCTTGCTAGCTTACCTCCTGCGCAGTGTGTTCCTGGAGTGAACATGGGGCAGGGAAATGGCAAGCACGGAGGGCTGGGAGCCGGGCAAGGCGTGATCTGCTCCATTTCTCTTTGCCTGTTGCATCACATCGCTGAGCCAGCCCTTGGCCCACTCCCTCCTGGCCTCTCTGTGGGCACTGTGGCTCTCGGAGCGCTGGCCCTCGGGGACATGCGGTACACAAAGAAGTGCCAGGGCGAGGGGCTGCAGCGGGCGGCAGGTGGGTGCTGGGAGCACTGCAGGGCTCTGTGGCATCGGCGGTGCCAGGAAGAGACTGCGTGTCGTGGGCAGCCAGGGCAGCTGGCAGCAGAGTGACCCACTGCTTTCACCTGCAGACACTGACAAATTTTGTATGAGTTGCTGATCCTAATAAACCCGGTCTGATGGATGCTTGCTTGCAGTTCGTTACTCGAGGGGCAGGATGGGCTGAGCGTGGGGCTGCTGGGGACACGGCGATCCCTGTGCAAGCTGGGCTCTGCAGGGTGCAGCAGAGTTCAGTACCTGTGGGGTTTTACAGCTGGCTGAAGCTGGCAGCAAAGCGGTGCCTGTGCACCATGGGATGCGGCGCTGGACACCTTCAGAAATATGCCGCTTGCTGGTTAGTTCCCTCTGACATCTCTTTACCTTGAGCTGTCATTGAATGGGTTGGAGAAGAACGTAGCCATGGCATGGTAGATAGCACAGCAGAAATGCAGAAGATAATAGCTGCAAAGGAAAACTTTACTGTAATTGGCACGGTGGTATCATAGTCCAGTTTGGGCTCCAGTTACTATGGTGACTACAGTAATTAAAATAAGTGTATAGATAAATATATTTTTTTAACTTGCGCATTTCACTGTTTCTTTTCATAGTGTGTGCCAGACTTTCAAAAGATCTCGTGGTCTTATTTGTAAGTGCTTGGGACAGCAACTGAGGGAAGGCTTTAAAAATAGCTCAGGTCCTGTTTAAGCATCCAAAATGAGTGTTCAGATTTACAAAAGGTCTCTGCCTCCAGTATGCGCAGCTCTGGTTACCACAGTTTTGAGTCAAAACACATTAAAGTTGTCCTCATTCCCTGCTTGTGCAGTTCATGCTCACAGAGCTGTGCCTTTGGTCCTTTTTCTGGCGGACTTGGAACACTCTTCACATCCCTTTGTGTTCACACCAAGCACAACACTGCTCTGGTCTCTGTCAGTGGATTGGAGCCAGCACCTGGTCTGGAGAGAGCAAGGGCACCAGACCTTGTCCCGGACACTTCTTCCTGATAAACAGCCTACACCAAAATTGGCACAAATGTCTCAGGCCAACTGGGAGAAGGCTGTGGTTTGCTGAATAGCATGGTGCTGAAGGCTGCATGGGAATCGTCATGCAGCCAGCCTCCCAGCCTTGAGAGCGGGTTAAAAAGCATGTCTGGAGAAAGCATGTCTGGAGCTGCAGGGAGCAAGGAGCACAGAAAGGGCACTGCTGGGTCTGGAGGGACAAAGGCTGAGGAGCAGCCACAGGCTGCAGCTGCCACAGGGACACGGCTCAGCTCTCCTCCATGGCCACTGCAGAGACGAGTGGGCCAAACGAGCAGCAGAAGCACTTTGGGCAGGATGTGTTTATCAAGCATAAGCATGCTGAAGACCAGAAACACTTGCGCTGATGAGGATGTAAAGCCTCCACTGTTGTGATGTTTAGGGGCTGGTAGACAGACCTGTCAGCAGTGCAGGCAGTGGGTAGGACTGGGGGTTCCTTGCAGACCCTTCCACTCCAAATCCGGGGAGAGGTGCCGAGGTGTGCACCCAAATGCAGCTGTACAGCTGGGCTGCAGCTGCCATTCCTCGGGGAGTTTTGGAAGGTTGTGCATGTGCAGGGCAGGAGCCACGGCTCCGGGGCTTGTCCTGGCCCTGCTGCCTCTCTCAGCCCTGGCACCCCATCACTGCAGGATGAACCCCACCGTGGTGCCTGCACAGCTCCTGCTGCTGCCGGAGCAGCTGCTGCTGGCACATGGCAGCGCTGCGGGACAAAGGCAGGCTGCATGCCGGTGTGCTTGCGCTTGGCAGGGCCTGGGGCTGGGGAGGCTTTGGGCTGCTGCAGGCTCCCAGGTGGTGGTGACCCACTGTCCCCTGTCCCCTGCGGCCACAGAGAGCCATCCGGGTGCGCAGTCACTCCATGGAGACGATGGTGGGCAGCCAGAAGAAGCACCACAGTGGTGGCATCCCGGGCAGCCTGAGTGGGGGCATCGTGCACAACAGCGGCGAGGTGACCAAGACCACCTTCTCGGTGAGCATGGCCGCATGGCCCTATGTCCTGCTGTCCCTCTGCCTGTCCATCCCTCCCTCCCCATCCCAGCAGGGCGCTGCACCCTGCTGGTGTCGCGTGGCAGTCACCTGAGCAGGCAGAGAACAAAAGGGCTAGGAGAGGGTCTGGGCACAGCATGCTTTGGTGTGTGTTGTTCAAATCACGTTTGTTTGGTGGAAGAACCAGAAGATTGGCTTCCTGATTCTTTTTAGCCCAAAAGTACATAGAAGATGTAAAAAAACAAAACAAAACTGGTATTACACATTTTCTAGATGTGCAGGCTGAGTATTGTGAGCAGAATAATTCCTAGTAGGATGCTTGGTCTAGAGTTTCCAGGACGGAACTCTCCTCTCTGAACGTGGGCTGTTTCCTTCTTTCAGCCCCCTGTTCCAGCAGCCACGGCCAAGAATCAGTCGAGGAGTCCCATCAAGCGCCGGTCGGGGCTGTTCCCCCGCCTGCACACGGGGTCTGAGAGCCAGTCGGAGAGCAGGACAAGGTGGTAAGGTCGACGTTGTCCTGGTTGCTGAGGTTGGAAACGCCCAGTACGTGTTAAACATTGTAGGAGCTGTTGGCTGGTGCTGGAGGCCTTGCAGTGTGTCTGGGGTGTTGTAACCCCCCTTTTCCACACCAGCCAGCCACAAGGCTTCTGCCATGTTCAAGGCTATGGTGTCTTGGATGCTTTCTCTCTGTTTTATATCAAAGCAGAGGTATCCAAAGAGCATCTGTTACTCTTACAGTTTAGCATTTGGTGCTAGGAATATAATTTGGCCATCCATTTTAAGTCTCTTGTGTAACTCACACAGCCTGTTTTTTTTTGTGCCCTCAGCGACAGTGTTTCTGGAGCTCAGAAGACACCAGATATGGGACATTCATCACAAGAGATGAAATCTGAAACCTCATCCAACCCCAGCTCCCCTGAAATATGCCCCAACAAAGACAGGTGAGCAGAACAGAGCTCAGTCCTCCTCTGAGCTCAAATTCCTGCAAGCCCCTGTGTAGCTAACAGCTATCAGGGACTGTTGAACAAAATCTTCAGGTCTTAGTATAAATAAGTTTGATATTAAGGGATAAAAAAAAAAAGATTCTGGTGATTCATGTGCACAGTTCCTTTATGGTCTGAAAATAGCCATCTTTGAAAAAGAACAGCATCAAGGAATGGTATTTGACAGCTGTTGTCCAAAACCAGGCATGGGAGCAGGCACATGGTGTGGAGCTAGCCAGCACCCCGTGTTTCTGCTGGTGACACTGGCCAGCTGCTTTGTCCCACCGTCTGGAGGGGTTTGCTCCTAGCAGCACCCTGAGCAGCTGGTCCCTGCGGTGCCCACGAGGCGCTCAGCTCTGCCTGCGGCAGCCGCGCCATTTCCTTCCGCATCACTTTGTCTCCTAGGCCTTTCATCAAGCTGAAGGAGAACGGGAGGTCAAACATCTCGCGGTCCTCCTCGAGCACCAGCAGCTTCAGCAGCACGGCGGGGGAGAGCGAGACGCTGGAGGAGTACGACAGCGTGGTAGGCACCAGCCCCTGCGGCTCTTGCTCCTGGGCTCACGCAGCCGGAGCTCTGCGGGTTCCTCGGCAGCCCTGGGTCGCTGGGTGCTGCCTGGCAGGGCAGGAGGCTGCCATGCAGGAGGTCTGCTCTGGAGCACCTCCCTTCCTGGGGGCTCTCTGATGAGCACGGCTGTAACGAGACGTGAGCGGAGCCCCGGGACAAAAGCTCGCTGCAGGAGATGGAGCTGTGCCTCGCTCTCTCCCATGCAGGGAAGCCAGCCGTCCACAGCGTCGCCCTTCAAGCAGGACGTGTTTGTCTACAGCGCATCTCCCGGCAGCGAGAGCCCGAGCATGGGGGCTGCGGCCACCCCGGTCATCATGAGCAGGAGCCCCACAGGTGGGTGTGGGGGCCGTCTCCCCGGCAGGGAGGCAGCTCCGGAATCGCAGCAGCTGCCGGGCAGGGGCAGCAGGAGCGGCGGCGGGATGCCGAGGGGTGGCCGACCACCCCCAGACTGCAGCCCGGCGTGCCAGGGGACACGGCTGTGGCGCTGGTGCTGTGCTTCCACGGGGAGTTCGCTTCCCTGCTAAGTCAGAGGTGGCTTCTGCGGTGGCTCTGTTTACTCCGCTCCCTCCTGACAGACATTTGCAGTAGTCTTGGAAACTCGCTGTCTCCAAGGAATGAGCCGTGAGTCACAAATTATTTAATAAATGAACAGCATTCCTTGGGCCTGGCTCTATTGCCCCTGCTGCTAACTTAACTCTGCACTAATTCCATCCATTTTAGTCAGACAATTAGCAAAGTGAGGCACAAGTCGACATGAGCAAAATCAGACCCTTTGTTAGTGCAGCGCGGCGGTGACAACACCGCTCTGCTCCGGGAGCCCTGGGGTGCCTGCAGCGTCTGCGCCTCGCCGGTGCATCACAACCCTTTAATTTACCCGTGTGCTGTGGTCCTGCCGGGAGGAACCCCAATTCAAATGAAAACACACATTATGAACTTAGGAGCTCTTTGCAAAATAGACAGAGCTGCAAATCCACTGTTAACAGCTCAGTAACTGGGATCAGCTCAGGAGAAAAATAAGCTGGAAAATGCAGTCTGGCTTGCTTGCTTTTTGTATCCCAGCACCCCAGAAGTCCTCCTCCTTATTTTATTAGAGAATTTCTGAATGAGTAAAACAGCCTCTTATAATGCTTAAAGTGTTTATTTTGCATTTTTCTTGCCAAGAGCATTGAAATCCACCCATACTTACATGGATCAGTCATTTGTTGTAGCCTTTTCAGTGGCATTTCCAGTAGAAACACTGTGAAATGTAATTAAGCCTCAAATTATTCCATCTAAAACACTTAATGTACAGATTTTGCCAAACATTCAGTGAGACAGACTAAATATTTGTAACATTGGTGACAATCTATTAAAGTGCCTGGCTGCTGCGCTGCTAGCACAGCAGTCAGCACTACAGCTCCAACAAACGGGCTTGCTCGTGGATTAGTACTATTTTTGCTTTTCCCCACCCTCCAGCAGATATAAAGAACAGAAACTCTCCAAGGTCAAATCTGAAGTTCCGCTTTGACAAGCTCAGCCACGGCAGCTCCAGCACGGTAGGTGCCGCGGCTCTCGGGGGGATGCGCAAGGCCGCATCCTGCCCTGCCCAGCCGTGGGGCGGGGGCAGAGCCCGCCTGGGGCAGGGACAGGCTCGTGCGGGTCTGCATGGGAACACTGAGGGTGGCAGAGATGCGACATCCCTGGAGGAACAGCCCTGCTCCTCCAGGCTGGCAGGGCTGGGCTGGGCAGCACGGGGCAGCCTCTCCGTGCGGGCAGGGCGCAGCGCAGGGCACGGCCGCTGGCAGCCCCTGGTGCGTCCCACCTCCCCTGGTCCTGGCCGCGGCGCTGGAGCTGCTGTGGGTCCTGCTGAGAACAAATACAGGAGATGCGGGGAGGAGGGCTTGGTGACTTCTTGTGCCTTTTTTTGCAACTCAGCCGTATTCTGGTTTTTCATTTAGAGCCACTAGCAGGAGAAAGAAGTCAAGAACTTTTCAACGGTAAGTGTTTCTAACATGGTTGTGCACAGTGATTGATCTCATCAGTGGTCAAATGTGTATCCTTTAGTGATAGCCCACACTGGCCAATTGCAGTGTTTACTATTAAATATGTGATTAGTAATATGTCTTAAAGCATCCTAAGTACTTTTGTAAGATGAGGGCAGCACTGACTGAGAAAAACAGCAGCGTTTAATGACGGGAATGATTGGTGCCCCTTAGTGCCACCACGTAGCAGTACGTATTTCTTTCTGGGGTGCTTCTAAATGTTCCCCATGGCAGTTCTGCCACCTGCTTTCAGAGAAGTTGCTGCGTGGCCGCAGCGGCTGCACTGAGTCCTGTCAGGGACAGGGGCAGCCAGCCCCCCTGCTTCCACCCTGCGGCTCCACCAGTGCCCACGTGTGTTTTCATGCCTGGAGGCATTTACAAGTTTATTTCCTGGTTCTCCCACAGGCTTGAGTTCCTGCAGTCTGTCTTGTCATGCAAGTCATGGTACTTGTTAGGAAGCTCGTAGCCGAGCAGAAGAGCCCACAAAACTTAAAAGGAGAGGAAATTCCATTTCCAAAAGCACTGGTTTCAGAAAGCCCCAATTTTCACCCATCACCTGAGTCTCCTCCTCTCCCTGCCTGGGGCCACTTGGCACCTGTGAGAGGATGGGCACTGCCACGCCACTGCCACACCAGCACCCCCCTGTATGGCTTTGGCTCCTTCCCTGGGGCTGGCACATCGTAGCCACCACTTCAGGGATATCTTCAGGAGTGAGAATATTGAAAGCCTCTGATGCTTTTATCCTTCTTTGTTTTCAGAGAATTTTTGTTCCAATAAAGGGAAAACTCTTCACCACCCAGTGGGAACACGCACGCCCTTGCACTAACAGTGAGGTCCCCTCGCCGCTGCAGCTGCACCCTGCACCAGGAGAAAGCCATCACCGTCACCGTGCAGCCGCTCCTGTCCTCTGGCAGAGACCCAGCCACCCCGCCCCAGCTGATGGCGTTGCTTGCTCGAGGGCACCCTGCGTGCTGCCCCAGGAGACTCCTGCCCACCCGCCCCGCGTCCCCCTGCAGTGCTGGGTGCTCTGCGGCGCTGGGGCCAGGTGAGCGCCGTGCCTCTGCCCCAGCGGGAGACCCGCACCCTGCGGCTGGGGCACCAGCACCTGCCTCCCCCCTGAAGCTGGCCTGCCTGTCCCAGGGGGCGGGAGGGAGGCCAGGCGGAACCCCCCCCCCAAGGTATGGGGGGTCTCCTCCCTGTATGTGTAGTATCAGTGCAGAAACACTTTCTTTTTGTATTTTTCCTTTTGGAAGGGCAGGTGGTCAGGGTGCAGTTAGGGCTTTCAGCAGCGGCCGGTCGCGGTGGCTTTTCCCCCCATTGTTGCTCTCCTCTGCCAAGGGTCGGGAGGCAGCAGGGCAATGCTGCCCAGCACAGGGCAGGAGGGGCAGCGGCACAGGACCTCATGAGCTGCCCTCTCTTCTCCTCCCGACCTCTTTGGGTTGCAAATTTTCAAGACAAATGCAGCCTCATGTCCTGTGCCGCCTCAGGTGCTGGCACAGGAGGCAGCCGGGGTTGACTTGTCCTCTCTTGGCAGCTCAGGAGATGGCTTCGGTGGCCTCTGTGTTTTTTCCCTAACCAAAACTCCAAGCATGGCCTGGAAAAGATTAACCAAAGCTAAAGCTGTAGTATAACTAAATATTAAAACTGGCACTTGGAGTGGATTTATCCTGTGGGCTTTACCTTATCCTGTATGTTAGCTTGCCAGGCAAACAAATGTATAAAGCACCAGTGATTTTTGATGGCACTGGGCTTTACCCCTTGCAGAATTTGTCCCTCTGCTTTTGAACATGCTTTTGTTTACTTTAAAAGAAGAGGATTATGAATTCTGGAAGGTGACTTCCCTATAACGCCCCTTTCCAAAAAATACCTCTCTAATCATGCTATAGAAGTCCCTTTGCTCTTATGGAGCTTTGTCTAAAGTTTACTGAAGTCTGTCCGCTAATTTCAGGATGCTCATAGATTTCCCTTATGGATTTTTTAAATAATACACTGCAGTGCTGCAGAAGTGCAGCACTGCATCTTGCCATAATCTGTAATCTTTGCAAAAAACACCCCATGAAATAAGGTTCTTGATTTCAAGTGAAAACTTTTCTCAGTTCATGATTCCCAATGAAAACAAAGCTTTGAGTGCCAAAGTTAATCTTACACAGCTGGGGCTCAGAGGCACAAGTGTGTCTGAGCAGCTGGGCTGGTGGCTGCAGTGATGCGAGGGCTTGTGGCAGAAACCCACTGCCCCTGCCGCACCACCTCCCACCTGGGCCAGAGCAAAACCGAGCTGATCCAAACCAGCTGTGCTAAATGAGGCTCTGCGTGGTACTGGGAAACAACTGGAATGTGTGCTCCAAATGGGTGCTCCCACTTGTGGGTGTCATTTGCACATTTGAATAGAAAAGGCTCTCATGGGAGAGGAATCAGGTTAAAGAAGGAACCACGTTGTGGAAAAAGCAGAGAATGCTTTCATGGGCATTGAGCACGCTGTGGAGGATCAGTAAATACAAATAACCAGCAGTGGCGACACTCCCTCCTGCTTTCAGTGAGTTGCTTTTAAATAACATCTAAATCTTGAGATTTTCTTTGAAAAAGGAAAAGCACAATGCATTTAGCCTGGTCCACAGCTAGCTCTGGATGTCTCAGGTTCCAGATACTTTGCTGTTCAGTTCTGCTGTCTGATGATGCTTCAGTAGCACTTTTAAGCCCATCCCCAGTTCTTCCTCTTAGAAACTATTGGTCTGCTTTTCTTATGCCCTGCAGTGAAATACTGACTGGTGCAAAACCTTGTTTTGAGGGTCTGTTTTTGTTTGTTCATTTGTTTTTTCTCCTATGAAGTTGCTTGATTCTATAGATGTCATCATTCGCATGGGTGTTGATCTCTGTGAGATCTTTCAGCAGAAGATGCAGTGGCTACTCTTGTCTGGGTTCTTCATTTTTGAGTTGTTTTTTTCTTATTTCTCACTTGAAACTGTGACTTTCCTTTTTGGCCTAGGTCAGTTTGTAGAATTATTAGAAGGTGGTTAAAAGGCACACAGGACAGTTTGAAGCTCCGGGGAGGGAGATGCAGTGCATTAGATGTGTCCTGAGCTGTTCCAACCGGCTGGGATGGCACCTGGGCCGGGCAGAGGTCTGCCAGATGCTCCTGTGCTTCCTGGGACAGTTTCAAAAGTGCTGCTCACAACTGGCTGTAAAACCAGCTCCTAAATAACTGGGCTTTTAAAGCTCCTGTCCTAGCCACGCTGTACTGTGGCTTCTGCCTATCTGCCCTGCCCTGCAGCCCTGTGCAGCAAGCTTTCCGTTCTGGGATTGTCCTAGGTCACCCTGCAGCAGCGCCGGGGACTGCTGAGCAGTTATTTTCAACCTCGGAGGCATTTGCACTCCAGCAGTGGGTGAAGATGTTCCTGCATATATATTGCAAAATGTTTTGTGCTTATATGTGACACACACACATACATATACGTGTATATATATAACAGAAAGGATCCCTCGCTGACACTAACTGGTGGGGCAGTACACGTCAGAGCTCGGCAGCTCCTGCCTGCTGCTGGTGCTGGTGCCCTGTGGCGCAGGGAGCCCAGCACAGGGCTGCCAGGGGCTGCCCCGGAGACCTCGGGGCCGCTGCTCCGTGGGCTCAGCAGTCGCAGCCGAGGGCTGGGGGCTGCAGCGGGGATGCCCGGTGTCTGAGCCTCGGGGCAGTGGTTTGCCTGTCCAGTCTGCACTGTTTACATGCCCGCAGCTCATACCAAACTCAGACGTGATGCTGCACAGCAAATGCTGGAGGTAGGACCGCAGCTCGGGGAGGCTCAGAGGGAGTTCCCAGCCGTGTAGGACAGGTCTCTGCTCTCCAGGTGTTTGCTCCCCTTTTTCCCCTGGGTTTCGGTGCCCTGGATACTCCTGCTGCACCCTGCCTCCTGCTTGGCGCAGACCTGCTGGCTACCTTGGCAAGGGGCAGGCCCAGGTCTGCCTTCCAGGCCCAGTGTTGGGGCTCGGGGCTGTGCCATGCATGCCACAAGCCTGCGGGGACATTTCACAGTCCCTTGTGCACATCCTTGCCCACCCCACAGCACCCCGGGGCACGGCAGGGCCTGTCCTAAGGGCGAGCGTGCACAGGAGGTGCTGGCACCACCGGCCTCCTTGAGGGCTCCCCCGAGCCAAGCACAGGGTTATGCTCAAGCACAACGTGAAAGTGCTTTTTTTTTCTGGGTAGAGAGGGAGGGTGCTAAGCACAGATTCAGCTTCTTTCCAGGGTTTGGGGGTCTTCAGGAATGGCAGCTGAAGGGGCCAGGATACTTCCTTGACATAACTGGGCTTGTTAACCCCGACTGAGGATCCGGCTCAGAGGCTTCTCGGCTGTCTTTGTCTTGACTGCAAGAGGTGGTTAGCACTGATAACTGCTCTTAAAGGCAGCGGCTGGTGTCAGAGCTCAGCACCTCTGCAGATCACACCTCGCACTCATGCTGCTTTGCTTATGTTCCAACTCTGTCCCCTAGAGCTGGTCAAGAAGCTCTCATTTCTGAATCTTAGAGCATGCTTTCATTATGTTTTAATGAATGTAGCACTGCGTATACCCTGCAAAGGAAAATGCTGAATTTATATCATTAGAATGTGAAGAGAGTTTATAGAGTGAAAAAAAAATCTTGAAGAAATGTATCTGACAAAAGTTTATTTTTTATGTAGAGAGGCGGTGCTTTGTAGTTCCTGGTGGCCTATGTATGTTGTAAATAATGTACATTTAATTTATTGCTATGGTAGCAGATTGTATTTGTTATGTATAAAACTAAAGGTTCACAAATGTATATTTTGTTGCTTAAATGTGTCTTTGCAAAATTCACAATAAATAACATATTTTGTGTCCGTATGTGTACTAGGTTGTGTATGTCCATGAAGGGACAGCTTTAGCTGAGCTCCTTGGGGACAGTCTGGAGTCTTTATATCTCTGTGAAAACCACACAATGGCATAGACCAGGGCTGAGCTGTTACTGAGTTGGGTAAGATCAAATAAAGATACGATCCAAAGCAGAAGAGTATCAGAGTGTAAGAAGGTGCAGATCAGGAGATCTCTGCTGGTCTTAGTGACGCTAGGACTAGGTCAACTGGCAAGGATCCAGCATCTGTTCCCCACACATCGGAGTTTCCATCAAGTGACTTGTTCTGTCTGAGTTGGAGTCAGTGCCACGTATGCCTAATATAAGCCATGCAGTGACAGAGTTAGAACTAAAACCTGTTCCTGTCAGTCGCAGACCACGTGTGGTATGGAAAATAAACAATTTCATAAAATGAAAATGAACAAGCAGCAATTTGGTTTCTCTAAAACTGCTTAGTTTACCACAGAGCTTCAGTCTCTGGCATCTTGGCTGCCTTACGGACATCCTCTCTGAGTGAACTATGAAATTGGATTTTCTCTCTCAAGTTCCTCAGGCACCATTTCAAATCCCTCTAATTTCCCAGCTCTCTTCCTCCCAGGACAGTAAGAAAAAGCCATTATTGTTCAGAGGAAGCCTGTCTGGTGCGTTTTTTCCCACAGCTCAGGCTGAATGACAAACAAAGCAATCAGCAGTATTATTTTTCTAATATTTTGTGATGAGGGGAGAAAACCCATCAACAGGCATGTGTGAGAACAAAATGCTTGTCCTGGGGAGGGAACAAGCCAAGCTGAGGGGCGTGGGGTCCCCAGAGCGATGGGTGAGCAGCATGGGCACTGTTCATCAGACCCCCCTTCTTCCACCAGGAGTGGCAGAGGGGCAACAAAACAAAGCATGCAAAGTTCAAGTCCTCTTAATGCATCTTTACTGTCGTAAAAATTATTCTCACAGCTCCCTACTTTGCCAGTAACAAGAGTAAGAAGTCTGGAAGGCAAGCTTAATTTCCTGTCATGAAATGATAACCCCCTGCCCTTAGCCTATTTCCAGAGAACCAAGGTGGACACAGCCCAAGCCCCTTCTCTCTGCCCAGCCCCTAACCTCGCACCTTCAGGTGTCCACTTGCCCACCAAGACTTTCTGTGCATGACCAGCAAAGTGCCTGGACCCTGGTAGCCAGCTTTTGTCCTGCTTCGGTTGTCTTACAGCTGTGAGGCTGCCGGGTGCACAGCCACCGGCCACATCTCATGCAGCGCCCTGAGCTCCACCAAACCCCGCAGCCAGCCTCAGCCATGGCCACTTGCTGCTTTGGAGTGAGGCAAAGTTTCCAGATCCAAACCCATTAGGTGAGCCTGCATTAAGTGAGGATCTGAGAATCTGTGCTGCAGGAGGTGGGACGCCAACTGGACTTGCTATGTGAGGCCAAACAGCTGCCACGTCCTGACCATGACTGTGGGGTCTCGTGGCATTTAAATCTGGGATAGCTGCAAAGACAGTGGTTGTACTCCACAGGCTATTGAAAAGCATAACTACTAAACTAATTCCTCCCCGCTTCTTCCTTCCTTCCTCCCCACTGCCCCCATCCCCAACAGCACCAAAACCTCACAGCAATGCATTGTGAACAACCTCCTACCAGCACAAAAAGCAGGCACCGTACGGCAAAGCACCACAGAGCACGAGTGGCGCCTGCCTGCGTGCCAGACGTCCTAAGGTATGGTATCACAAGGTGAGGTAAAGCCGGGGGGGGGGATGCAGGGACAGCCGGTGCAGCGCACGCACAGTGCTGCTCCCCGGGGGCTGCTGGGGCTGGGTGGGCCCCTGGCAGCCCCCAGAGCTGCAGCACTGGCACGGGGCGCTGAGCGGCTCTGGGTGCAGTGTAGCTGAGCCACAGGGAAGCAAGCACCAGGAAGCTCCCTGGTGACACTGGGAACAGTTGTGCTTGCTGCTAAAGGTGATAACATGACGTTCGGGGCAGTAAGGCACTCTGCGGTCACAGGGCAGATTCTCTCCTGATTTTGTCTACATGCGTTACATGGCTTTAACTGGACCAGTGTACGTGCAGTGTGGTTAGCTCTGATTATTATTTCACATCACTGCTGAAAAGAAATAAATCCGTGCAAAACATGCAAGAACGGCCAGCTGTCTGGTTAAACATGTGCGCTTCCCCCACGGTGGCTGCTACCAGCTGTGAAGTGTGCACAGCAGCTACCAGACCCAGATTCTGCTCTCATCCAGCAGCCGGTGAGCCAGCCCTGAGTCAGTATCTGTGTCACCAAAGCCCATCTCTGGTTGAAAAAAAGTGCAGTCCAAGGTGAAGTCACTTCCTTCCTCCTTCCTTCTAAAAATCTGTTTGTTATTAAAAAAAAAAAAAAAAAAAAAAAAAAGTGATGGAAAGTACATCTTTCAAGACAAACTTAACCTGGTTGGTTTGGTTTTCTTCCCTCCTGCCAGAATTTAAATACATGACAACTGAGCAATTTGCATGACTTTGCAAAGTCACTGGTGAGAGCAAGAGGCTTTGGGGGTCGGTGCCAGGGAGACCTCTGTGCACTGCCCCCACTGTCCGCCCAAAGCAGGAGAGGGGAGAGATCTGCCCTGGCTTTGAGCTCAGGGAACAACCGTTGACATTTTCCACGTGTCAGACACAGATACTATTTCGTTCCTCCCACTTAGCCTATTTTTGGCCAAGGACAACATGCCATGCCCAGCGCAAATGGGAGCAGCCACCTGTGGTACCTTGGTCTGCCCGCAGTCCCTGGCCAGCATCTCAGGGCTCACGAGCATCATCCTGAAAGGCTCAGCATGAGGAATGTGGGCAAGAAGCTGGCCTCTCCCCAAACCTTTCCTCAACCTGCTTTTGAAATCAGAGGGCTTTCACAGCAGGAAAATCAAATGAGAACTAAACTCAAGTACATTTATTTAACAGAAAAGAGCAGGGGGGTTGTCATGAATGAGCACGAAACATTTATTGAGGTTCCTGTGAACAGAGGTTTGGCCACACAGCCCCTCTTACACAGTCCCTACATTAGTACACGCACAGAGACCATATATGCATCTAGTCCATAAAATGCAGGTGAAATTATCACCTGACTAGCTGAAAATTAAAGCATAATGTAACCATGTAACCTGCTGGGAAGGCTAGAAGAGGCGGAAGGGTGCCAGCAGAAAGGCTGGACTGAAAGAGAGAGCTATGTTCGCTTGGATAAAGCAGTGTCAGAGAAGTCCTTCTGCCAGCGTGAGCAATAAACATAAAACTGTTTTTTCTTTTTTCTTTTTTTTTCTTTCTTTTTTTTTTTTTTTTTTTTTTTGTTTGTTTTGTTTTTTCCCCCACAAGGGATGATACAGGCCAAGTAGAACTCGGGGAGCGTGGGTGCCTGAGATGTGCTCTCAGCTCCCTCTAACGTGTGTGGTGCTGCCTGCTCGGGTGTCACCGGCCCCGCGGGGGTACCTGCTCCTTCCTGCAGCACCCCGCAGTCACAGCCCCATCTGCGTGATCGTGGAGCCCTGGTGCTGCTATTTTTAAGCACTGCAGCTGCGTATTTCTCATCAGCTAAGGCAAGGTTCTGGCGGGGCTGTAGGTTCAGTAACAGAAGTTTGGGGCCTGCAGACAGGAACTGGAGACTGATTTTCCTGACCGGGTGCTGGCTTGTAGCCTGCTTGCAGATGCCAGCTAACCAGCTGCTTTCAGTTTCTTCACCTGAAACTGCTCCCCGACCTTAAAAGGGCAGCTTACCGGCGGTGCTTCCCTTCAGTGCAAGCACTGTGCAAGTGCTCCGCCTGCTGAAAAGCTGAGGTAAGTCTTAATGTGCGTGGCTGTGTTAAAGCCTGGGTGATTCAAGAATTTGCTGTTAGGGTTTTAGTGATGATAACACGGAACTAGGTGAACAGAAAACAATGACGCTATTGAAGCTTGAAGTTTCTACTTTCTGCAATATATGCATAGTCTTCAACACAAGGGAGAATGTATGCTTTTCAATAAAAGCATTTTGTCTTACAGTATGATAAAAAGTTAGTTTAAACTATCTGCAAATTCGTGAGTATTTGGGAAGTGACATGAAGCAACAACTGGTGCAATACAAAACCAAATTGTGAATTCATAGCACTCTAGCACAGCTGGAAATGATTTTATTTTATTTTTAATGTCTCAGACTTGAAGCTTGGGATGTGGTTTGGGATACAACTGGAACATCACAGTGATAGTTGCTCACCAATTACCTTTTTGGACAGCAGCTGCACCCGGACTGTTGCTTGCCCCCTCTGTGCTTCATTTGGGATGTAGATTCCCTAGCAGAATGTTTCTTTTTCTGTTACCTAAAACGTGACTGCTCTGAGATGCCCTGAGAAAGCTGTCGTGGATTTTTGTCTTTGTCAGCCCCAAGAGATTTAAAGTTAAAGTTTAAGTAGTGTGAGACAATGATGACAGTTAAAGATAAACAAGCAGTTACGGTATACCTTTTAAAGATGTATATAAATATTTTGTATACCGAGCAGATGGGTGAGTTTCGAATTAACAGAGGAATATTCCAGCCAGGGTCTGGAAACTTGCCCATAGAATCTGGACTCTAAAATCTGTTGGGAGAGAAACAACTTCCAGACAGCTTTGAAAAACTTCTCATAACAGGCCTCATTGCAAGAACTGCTTCCCTAGTTCTTATAGCTCAAAATGTGAGGGCTGTAGAAACAACCGTTTAAGTCCAGGGTTTGGAGGGCAGCAATTGAGCTAAATTGTTCGCTTTTACAGCTGAGACTGACCAAATCCTTAAATGATGTGCTTCATAGTGTTCAACTGCTGGAAGCCTTGCTCATCAGGTGAAATGTAAAACCAAATACTGCAAATCCTTTTCCCAAGAGGCCATTAAGTCTGATCCTGAGTTTGGGTGGTGTTTTCTGGACAGAAAGCTCTTCCAGTTTTAGCTGAAGAACCTTCTTCAGTTCAGCCATAGCATGTTTAAGACACTCGCCATAATTTATTCCAGAAGTAGCTGCAATTATGATAAGCTGTGTACACAAATTTACAGCTCAGTCTTATTCCATATAATTTTGAACTTGAGTTGCTCAAATCAGGATCCTAATTTTCTAGGCTCTATAGACAGAGATGCACAGGATGAATGGCACTTGGAAACTGTGTTGCTCTTCCTTTTCTTATGAACTACAGAAAATCTAATCAAACATGAATCCAGGCATAAGAGCAAAATAAAAATAGTCATTAGAGCATTTTATCTCCTAGAAGTTTATTACTAGATTACTTGCTAAATTAAGCTGTTTTCTTTACATATGTAACTGCTTATAGGCGTGACTAATTTTCCCACCTGGAAGTGATCTTTCCTTTTCTCTTCTTCAGAAGGCATTAATGGTTTTCTTGGGTCTTTAATTCATTTGGTTCCAGCTCTCCCTTGCTCTTATAACACAGCTCATCAACAGCATCAGTCAAGAAAACTCCTTATACTACTCCAAACATAGGACTCTCTCAAGCACAGCCACTAGGTGGACAAATTTCATGTAACCATGTGTGAGATTTTTGTCTTTGAGTGACTATCCACATAGTCTACAGAGCATCATAAGGATTCCTGTATGGACTCCAGTGATTTGGGCTTGATATGAGAAAATCAGCCAGGAAGACTGTAATTAAACATCAGGAATGCAACAAATAACTTATCTTGTCCCTTGGTAGCTTCCCTGTTAATCTTTCTAGTTTCAAAGATAGTCTCGTTTGAAGAAAATCAGAAAGCTAGCCTGATTAGCTTAACTTCTCTTGGTGAATAAGTGTCAGAAAAATTCCTATCAGCAACCTCTATCAAATAGGAAAATTTTGTTGAAAAATTCAGTTTTAACAAGTTCCTTGAAACTCAGACTGCAGAATGAAGACATGCTGCTCGACTTGCCTTTGAGCTGTACAGATGCACAGACAGCTGAGAACACGGTGGCTTTTGCAGGGCTGCTCACCTGATTGCAGGACTGGAATGATGGAAAGATGATTGAGGATTTTTTCTGTCCAAGCACCTTCACTGCTTCTTGTAGGTGTGCTCACTAGGTCATGGACTTCTAGTTCTGATCACAGAAGAGAATAATGAGATCAGTTACCAAAGCAGCTGCAGATGGGAAGCTGGCTTTGATGCTACACCCGCAGCACAAGATTATGCCTAAAACTTTGGATCAGGTTGACCACAAATGCAGAAGCAAATATCAAATTTGCAAAATTTCTGCAAATTTGCAGAACCAAATATTGTCTGCCAGCCCTCCAGACTGCCAGCTGACTGTGGTGAACCCATAACCAAGCATAACTCACCACACTGACATTCTGCTTCTCCTGGCTTGAAACCCCTGACCTAAACAATTAAGCAAAACCTGGACGTGCAATGAGGGGAAGTGGCTGAACCAGCAGCAGAACAGCTGTGCTGCTCCAGCTGGCCTCTGGTACAGCGGGAAAGGGAGCACAGACCAGTGCTGTGACTGGGATAAGCCAGAGCACCTTCTCCTTCCTGGGAACATTATTTTCCATCGAGCTAGACAAAGGCTCCTTCCAGAGCCGCCTGTGAGGCGAGCAGGGCCGCCCGGCCTGGCTCGGTGCAGCTGCTCTCCACGTGCCTGGGTCGGAGCCAGCGGTGCAGACATCGGCAGGGGGAAGCTGCTGGAAACTTGGCTGTTTATAGCCTGTTTTATACTTCCATTTTTTTCTTTCTTTCTTTTTTTTTTTTTTTTTTTTTTGGTAACAATGCATGTTTTTCTCATCCATTAAATGTCATCCCACAAGCTGTATGAATTTATGGAAAACTCGAAGTGAAGCTGATGTACTTTCTTTGTAAAATTAGAAGTGTTTGGCATATGTGGGTGTCTTTAACACACAACTCAGTGTGCTGTTGAACTACTGAAGATGTAAATGTCTCAGTGTTTAATTTCGGTAGTTGCTGCGTTCCCAGGTGGGCGGGGAAGAATTTTCCGGCTTCGTTCCTTGGAGCTTCTGAATCTTCCTCTTCTGTACAGCAGGTGGCACTGGAAACACGCGCAACAAAGCCCAAGCCTCTGGATTGTTTTTCAAGTCTGGCATTTGCATAACGAGTTGGAGAGCTGTTCTCACCTTCAGAACGAGAGCATTGTCCCCTCCGCGGCTGTAAAGCGTCGCTTCAGCCTCTTGCAAATGCGCAATCTATAACTTGACTTGTACTGACTTCAGAGGCTTGAAGTGGAGAGGATGTGCTCTGGGTCCCACCCAGTCTGGGCACAGGTCGCTGGGGACAGGCTCACCCAACTCGCTCTAGGTTTAAGTACTTTTATTTGGCATGATCTGCACAGATCATTCACACAGCAGCACGGCTGACTTGTTTTGTGAAATGTAGGTTGTTTTCCTCCCGTCTGTGTGCACAGAGCTTTAGAATGAATACAAAATAATGGAAATTACCGCAGCATCTTAAAAACATGTCTGAGCACTAGAGATTAATTTAGATATAATGTAAATTGTTATAGCTCTGAAAGTTCAGGAGAACAAGACATTGAGAACTGACTGTGGTTCAACAGTACCTTCTGATGTGTCTGCATGGGCAACACTTAAGTGGTAATTTGATGTCTCTCTTGCCGTGCATCAGTTGTCTTCCCCGTGCTTTCCATATGCATTATGTTTTTGTGGCATGATGTAAGGTTCCTTCTGCAGGAAGTTCCTATAAAATTAAAATTGATGATACATTGAATCATTTCAGCAATGTGAGGAAAGAGATAAATAATGGCTTTCATTCCGTTGTACTGCTAGCAACTATATTTGGATAAAGAATTTATTATCTTTAATTGAAGTGAGGTTTCCAGTGCCATAACACTGCATCTTTACAGGTCCTAAGCAGGGCAGTTTTATAGTTATTGATGAGTTGCTATGGAGTTCGGTGTTATATGCAGAAAAAGCAGTAGTTATGCCATTTACAGTACTTTTTTAGTTTAATGAGTTTGGCTCTATTCCTAGAAATGGTGCTCGCCATTTTTGCTGTCTCTGCTGCTCCAGAATGACATTAAGATGCGGATATATGGAGAGGTGTGACATCAGAAAGAGAAGTGGGTTTAGAAATGGCACACTTGTGGAAGTCTCAGTACTTTAAGTTTGTGTCATTAGCATAAGGATAAGTTGTCTTTACGTTAGAACAGAATCAGGTCCCTGCTGCTTATGGCACTGCCAGCCCTCAGCAGACAGTGTCTTATGTGAGATTTCCAGGGAAGATCCGATTGCTGCCTGGTGGTTTAGAAACACCACTTTTTGACAATTTCTTCCAGCTGAATAATTTAAAAGGTTTTTCTGCAGCTGCTTCATTTCCTGCATTTGTTCTGATCCAAACCAATGTTTTCTAGGAAAGCTCCTACTGTTTCCCTGCTGTCACCATGGTGACCATGCTCGCGATGCATATTCCTTCCCTGTGCTCTTGCAGAAGGGAAGCGAAGCAGTAATTCTGCTCTCCTGCCACAGCAGGGGACAAGGCACAGTGTTTGCAAAAGCACTTTCATGACTTGATCTGTATTATCAGAAGAGCCTTAAATCCTCAGGAGTGAATTGGGGCTGGGAATCAGCTAGAGTCAAGCAAGTTCTGACATCCCCGGGACTCTTTTGGAAGAGGGAAGGCAGGTTTTCAAAGGTGTCTGGACAGCTAGCCGCAACTGCTTGGGTGTGGGGGGGCGTTCCTGCATCCCCTCTGTACACCCGGGAGCTTTTGGAAGCCCATCCTTGATGTTTTCCTACGATGGCAGCCTCAGTTTGAGTTAGGCTGAAGGGAGCAAGAAACTATTTGTGTTGGGGTGGCGGCGCAGAGCGCGGTGGCTTCTCTGTCCTGGTGGTGGGACCAGGACGGCACAGACAAGAACGGGACTGTGCCTGCACCCACCCTCAGCTGGGTAAGACCTGGAGCCTTTGCTGAAGTCCAGGGGCTGAAGGGGCCCACCCTGAGCCCTGGAGAAGCTGTCTGCTGGCAAAGGGGTTGCTTTGGCCACTGGAGCCAACGCAGTCCTAAACCACTGTAGGAAAAAAGTGGCAAAGCTGCCTTGACTCTTGAGTGTAACATCTGTGGTGCTGTGAAGATTAAAGCTCTGATCTCACTTTTTTTTTTTTTTTTTTTTTTAAACAGCTTTCCAGAGCCTTCTCCCCTTGCATTTCTTTTCATTGTCTGCCAATTAACTGAGCAGAACTCTTTGTAGTTTCATGAAGCTTTTCACCCCTGCACAGTTTGGAATAAGATTGATGACAGATTTGTGTGAACTTAGATTTTTATTTATTTGTATTTTTATGAAGAGTTTGATCTAGAGGCTAATCCCATAAGCAGCTCAGCAACATGGAAGGGTGATGGGGGTGAAGTCAGAAGAGTGGACCTTGGGAACATATTTCCTGCAAAAGATAGGTTTTTATTGTGGTTGAGATCCTTATGGCTTCATAGTTTTCTGTGTAACACTGTTGCAAGAGCCATTCTTTTCTCCTAGTAAAAGCTCTTTGCGTGCATCCAAGTGCCCCGTGTGCCTGTGCACCATGTGATGAAGACAAAATGGGCCTTTTGGGGAGTTTTATTCTGCCACTTCAGCAACCAGTGAGTTAGTGAGAATTGAGATTCTGGACAAGGTCATCCCATGGTGCTGGCCAGGGGCTGTGCTGGTATGGCAGGTAGCCTCCTGCAGCTCTCCTCAGCCCTGGCCCACCTGAGGTGCAGAAGAATCAGGGCAGTGAGGGAGCATCTGCCAGCAGCACACGTGCTGCCCTCGTGGTCAGGAACGGGAGCAGTGACTACTTCATTCCCTTTGGCAGTAGTGATTTTGTTCCTTGCTTGGTTCCTCTAGTGCTTGAACACCCTCTGGCCCTCGTTCACATCCAGTGTTGCTCTTTAATGTCAGTGAGACCCGTTCCTCTATGTCACTCCTTTAAACACTCTGTTCTGGGAAGAGCTTGGGTTCTGGGAGCCCACGGTTGTGCTGTGTCGGCTGGGGCCCTGCATCCCTGCCCGCGGGGCTGCGGCTGTGTCCTTCCAGACCAGCGTTTGCACGTAAGCTGTTAGGAAAGAAAGGGAAGCCTCTGATGCCAGACCACAGACGTGTGGAGGGTGTTGTGAAGGTCTGTGTTGCACAGAGCTGTTCTGGGCTGTCTGGAAGTTAATATCACTTATGTTAGTTAGTGGTAATGCCCATTGCAAGAACTAGAAGGCGCTGGGACAGATGCGGTGACTCAGCTGTAACAGCCCTGCAGGAAACCAGCGCACAAGTAAACGTGCTGCACAGGGATAACGGGGGGGGACAAGAAAGCCGCAGTCTTCGTGCCTGTAAACTTGTGTTGGGTTACCAAATGGAAACAGTGGCTGGGTCGTGTACAGAGGCTGCCTCCTCATTTTAGAGGACTTGAATCTGCACTGCCTGGGCTAGGTATCCTGGCCAAATACAAACTGGATTGCTAAAAGTACAGATTTCCTGAATTCTGCTGGCAAGGATGGCTGCCTGTGATCACATTCAGAAGCCTAGAGGAATTAAAAGCAGTGTTGGCCACTGCATTTGCAACCAAAAGATACAGAGAGAAGAGCTTTGAATAATCGCATACCTCCAATAATGACAAACGGAGGTTTGGCTGAAGTTCAAGAGCTGACTTAAAGTCTGGCAGTTCCCATTGTCTTAGGGACAGTTCTGTAGTCTTTAATTTCCATGATGTTTCTAGCTGTATGTCCAATAGGAGAAGAAAGTTTGGAAAGGAAAATTAATAGATGTGTCTTTCTGTGCATACATGGTGCTGAGACCTGTGAGATAAATTGTGTAGCTCTGTAGAGTGCTGGACAGCATGAAAAATTGGGCTGCTATGGTCTGCTCTGTCCACCAATCCGTTTCCCCTTTGAGTCTTTCCCCTTGTGTTACCAAGTCCCTTCTGTAGTTTCAATCAAGCTCCTTTTTGCCCCGTTCCCCCGACAATCACCTCAATTCCTACAGAAATTTCTTCCTTGCACCTCCTGATGCAATTTTCCCTCTGTTACTTGAAGCTAGAAGTTGGCTATGGTTTGGAATATAGAAATGGCCGCTTTGGGACACTCCAATCATTCCCCTAATTGTCTGGTTTCCCTAATAGGAGTAGTATTACTTTTCTTCTTTGCTCTCCTGCTCTTTCTGAAAATTAGGCAGAGGAGTGGAGAGTGGGTTGAATTTGGCATGCTCTCTCCTCTCTTTGCTTGAGGTCTTCCTAGTGGACTTTCAGTTAAATTAAATGTGATGGGAATAAAACAATTATTCATAATTCATAATTACTGTATAAAGACTTGGTTGTGTACCACTGACCCCAGTGGGGATTTTGACTGACATCAATAAACATGTTATTGCATCTAAGCAGTGCTGCTCTAAACGTGGTTCTGTCTCTGAAGAAATGACCACGCTACTGACAAGAAAAATTAATCTATTGTTTTCTTTTGTTTGCATGGATTTTGCTCTTGCAAAATCTAGCTTGTTTTCCATTTGTGCACCATGAGAAATGTATTGATTTTTCTTCACTTCTGATTGTTCACATTACTGGATTGCTTTTAAATAGCTGACAGAGATCATTCATTTTCCTGACCCAACATATTTTACAGCACCTTTTTGTTTTATTTTTGTGTGCATGGTGTTTTTTTTGGCACTTATACATTGTATTGATCCCATTTTTACAAACTGCAGTCTGTGGATGTGTTAGAAGCTGTTCCTCTGCAGTATTTTTTTCCTTTCCTACCCTTTCCTCAGCAGTTTCAGCATCTGCTTTCCATGTTCCAGATCTGGAAGTTGGAGACAAAGCTCAAAAAAAACCTCTAAGCCAATGATCAGAACGTAATGAAGAAATAAAATGACCACTCTAAATCTATAGAGCTTTAAGAGGTGTTCATTACTGACAGAGATATCAGGAGTGGTCATTTGGGTGTTGTAATTTCAGGAGCGCAGAAGAAGGGACAGTGAGTTCTCCAGGTGTCCAGGATGTATTCTTCCAAGTCAACTAACACAACAAATGAGGAAACTTGTGGCCACCTTTTCATTGCAGAATCTGTTAGGCTTTGAAATGCTACCCTTGCCTGAACATACACTAGCATCTATTTAAGGTACGTGTACGAAGATGCAACATCTTCTTCAGTCCAGGCCTGTCTGTAGTGCAGAAGCAAACCATTGAGGGGTTGTAGCAAAGGAGCAGACAGCAGGTTTCATTTTTATTTCAAGATTAGTATTAGAGGGGAAAAAAAACAAACACCACCACACCACCACCAAAAAACAGTTGGCCATTAGCAAAGGATGTCAGGAGCTTAAGTGGCAGCACTTTTTTGAACATACTCATGTGTTGCATGGATATGTTATTTCATTCCTAGAGTTGACCCCCTAGGGAGTGGAAATGTGTAATTATTATTATTATTATTATTTTACATTTGCAGACAGTGACATTAAAACCCAGGCCTTCTAAAATATGATCCTACAGCACCAAAAGCATGGGGTCCTGGATTTAGTGAGGCCCCTAGGCAGCAGGATAGCGAAGCTAATAATGAGAATTAATAATGAATTTATCACTTTACTCTCAGTGAACAATCTCCAATGATCATGTGTAATTTGCTGCTTCGGTGAATACTCTGATAGTAAACAGATCTGTTAGAATAAAGTCACAGGAACAGAATAGAAAAGGAGTGAGAAAAGAGACTAATTAAAAAAAATCTAAGGAACAGTTATGCATAAATGCTTGCAGTATTTGTCTGGTGCTAGTAATGGCCTAGATAAAGTAAACACAAGGGAAAGCAGATAAAAGGAAAGAGTGGCACAATCTCATACACAGTTCTTGTCAGAGAGCCAAAACCCAGCGTGTTATCCTGACAGGGAGCCTGTGTCCTATGCTCGCAGGAACGCCGACATGGTCCAAGAGGTCCTTTTCTCTCTTAAACCTCATTGCAGGGTGCGGAAAACAGGAGAAGAACTGCCGGCCACTGAATCAGCTATGTGGGAATTAAATATTCACAGAGTCCAAATGATTGGGGCAGCCAGACGAGAAAAAGATCAAGCCTGCATGAGAAATGCAGGGAAAATGATCTTTTATGTGGTATTGCACTCAACACAACTAAAGTTGAATTTTCACGTAACTGTCCATAATAATGAAATTACATTTAGTTTCCCCACTTGTTCCTTTCTTTATCTTTCTGGCACTTACAGGACTGCTGGATTCATAGAGCTGTGCTGATTTAGAGCTAGCAGATCTGGCCCTTGTTTTAACTTGTGTTTATTGCAGAGGTTTTTGTGAAACAGGCAGACAGAGGCAGCAATGAGTGTGTCAGGCTGCAGCATTATAATTGGAAGCTGTTGAAACCCAGGGTCTGGCACCAAACATAAACCTCTTTCAAAAACAAATTCCACTTGAATTATATTGTTTTATTTGTAGCAGGGTGCTTAGAGTGCCTTCTTATATTATCCCCTCACTGATGTATAGTGATGATGCATAAGTTAGATTTCACAATGCTGAGAAAATTAATGCTTCAGAAGAATTTATCTCCATGTTATTGATGTTCTGTCGGTAGCAATGCTCTAATATTCTCTCCAGAGAAACTAATGGCACTGACAAAAAACACTGAAGTTCTGTTCTCATCTAAATATCTAGATAAAAGATGGCATTTCTGTGTGTGAGAAGCATTATTTGGTGATAGCAAACTGTTATCTGTTTTTCTGTGTGGGTAACAGGATATTTGTTAGTGTTGTTGTTGTTGTTGTTTTTTGGCCAGCTTTCTGAAACACAATTTGGCAGATGTTATTTACTGAAGCTTTGGTCTCTTATATCTTTTTCCACAGAAGTATTAAGGCATTTAACTTTCATTTAGGCCACTGATTTTCCATTACTTTCAGCTAGAAATAACACGTCTGGATACCTAGGAGGATCTGAGTCTCTGTGCTGATCCTTGCAGCACTGTGGTTACTGCACAGCGTGTTTGCAGCACGATTCAGCTCTGACAGGCAGCGATGCTTTTCAGCAGTTGCTGGCTCTAAGAGTGCCAAACCTGAAGCCTCTGATCTGGAATGTGATTTACAAATCCACCCAAGCAGACACTTTTGGAGAGATGAAGCACAGTCAAAAGTTGGATCCAACCTTCTTCCAGAAATGGGGTTGGATGTGAGGTGAGACTTGATTTTTATGTTGTGTGATCATAAAAGTAAAGATTTTTAAGGCATTTAAATCACTTACCTCTTGTCAGATGCTCTAAGCTTTCTTAATCATGACATGCACAAAACGTATTTTTTAGAAACACCCAGATTGTAATCTAGAGTTTATAGTCACAGGCCTGGTTGTGTTTGCACCTCTTTTCTTCCATTGCATGGCAATCTAAAAGTCTCATTTAGGGGGTAAAGTCTGGGCAGTTTTCCTCATTGTGATTTCCCCATTAGCAATGTGCCCTTTCTTCCCAGGAAGATGAGAAGTACCCTGAGAACACGGTGTCATTGTTGCCACAGTTATGAAATGGTTTGCAGCCTTTGAGAGGGTGAGAACAAGTGATTTTCCTCTGCGTCATGCAAATGAACCAAACCTTTGCAAATCAAATTCTCTGCGAAAGTGGCAAAGCTGATGGTTCTGGCTGAAGATGAACGCCGTACCTGGTGCTTAAAGCTGGGAACTGCCTGGCAATGTCCACGGCAAAAGAAGCCACATCTGTCTACCTCGCCTGTCTTACAGGAGCGTGCAGGGCAATTTTGTGGTAAGAGGAGCCATTTCATGTCTGTGCATGGTAGTGGACTTCCCAAGCATATTAACTGTTAGAAATGACAGGGAGTTATCTCTACAAAATGGCCGATTATTAACAGAAAGGTCAAGAGTAACAAACTTCATAGGGCACGCAGCAGTGGCTGGGTGGGACTGATGGTTCGCCATCGGCAGCCCTGGGCGGGAGCTGGTCCGGAGGCCGGTCCTGGGGGCAGGAGGAGCAGGCTGCGGGCAGGCTGCTCAGCTGGGGCTTCAGCCGGGCCACCCCTTCCGCAGAGGCCTGAGCCATGCCAGATGCTGCATCATGCCACCGTCCTTCTGTTGCGCTTCGATTTTGTTTTTAACTAGGGCTATTAAATGAGTCTCCCCAAATGAATAGTCAGCGATACATATTCATAAGTTTGTGAATAAAGCCCTCTTGGTGGAAGCACTACCACAGATTTCCTATGCCATAAAAGCACATGTGCCTCTTAAAATAAAAATGAGAGCATAACATTTTAAGTTATAAGAGATTAAAATATTCAGTGTTTTGGACAGCTGAATTGAAAGTAAAAATGCAGGGAGGGATTTACTCATTTTCTCATTAAGCTACCTAGAGCAAATCACAATGGCTGTGCAAGAGGCTTGCAGGGACGGACACAAACATTTGCCAGCTCCAACCAAAGCAGCACGGGCTGGGGCTCCTGGCTCTGGCTGGGTGACAAGGATGCGGCTGAGGCCAGCGTGTGCTGAACCTGCTGCTGCTCCTCCGCTGGGGGATGTGGCTGTCACTGCTCTGTCATGTTGCCAGCATCTCCTGGAGTCAGGGCTGCTGCAGGAGCCTTGGTATCTGGGAGCTTCCTTCTCTCTTGTGCTGGCGCTGACAGAGACCTGATCCAAAGCATCAGCAGCCCCACAGGCCTGCAGTGCTGGTGCTACCTGCTGCTCTGTAAACACACAGCCTCTGCTCTATAGGCATGTCATGAGACATGCTTACGAAGGATTCTGAAACCCTTGGGTGACAATCAGGCTAAAATAATTCTAGTCCCCAGGGGGCTTTCCCCATCAGCAAGGATTTTGTTTTGTTTTGTGTTTAGTGAGCAGTGTTGTCTGAGGACTGTCCTGACAGTGATTATTTCTGAGGCAAAGCAGCAACAGATTCACAGGGAACTGTTGAATTTTTAATAGACTTCAGTTTCTTATTGAAGTATGGCGATGGAGCAAACAGTCCCTGTTGCACCACAGCAGAAAGCCTGGCCAGGGTTGCTGCCTCCAGAAACTGCTCTGTGGCTTGGTATGAGCATGCACACATGGAAGTCCCAGTGCAACATGGAGATCAAGAGCATCAAGGTGTTCCAGCTTTTCATCCTCAGGTAAATACCTATGAAGGCAGACAATTCGCCCTGTCTATAGGACTGTGTCTTACTCACCTTGCTCTGCATCTTTAAGCTGGGCAGTAATTTATTCTTGTACCTGGGGGGAGCTGGGGCAGTTCCGCAATGCTAATGAAGAGCACTGTGATCATGCAGATTATGTAAATGTACCATTTTTCCTACCATTTCTTGTGCTACCATGGGAGCAAGTATTTTCTGGTGTGTGAGCAGGCTGCAGAATTGAACCTGTTCCCTTTTAAAAATGCTTTACAAGAGCAGGAGTGCCTTCAGAGGTTCACTTGTCTAATACCCTAACTAGAGACTGTGAACACAGCATGCGCTGTGCAGAAGCCAAATAACCCTCCAGGAATTCTTCCTATTAAAATAACTGCTAGGGCAGAAGAATACTGCAAACAGCTGTGGTTCATCCTATAAACATATTCTCCCTCCTTTTGGAGCCTTGGCTCCCTACTTATGCCAGAGCCCATCAGCTGCAGGAATAGTGGAACATATTTCCTTTGCAGAAATGAAACGATTGCTGTTGAATAAATATGTTATGTGTAGACCTGAACTATCCAGTGAGTATTGCATATGCAAAGAGGAAAAAAAGTGTCAGTATTTCACACTGAAATGAGCTGAAGCGACAGATCATCTGGCTAACATGATGGCAGCGGAGCTGCCTTGTGTTAGCAGCCTAGCAACACTGAGTTTGATGAAAAAATCCCCTGGAATCAGTTCAGCTCTGAATGGCAGCATCTTGCTGTTAAAGTGCACTTGCCTGGGCTGGGAAGCCAGCTGTGAAACGTCATGTGGGATGTGTCAATAGAGAGATTCCCCTCTGAATGGAGCACCCTCCTTTTGCTGCCAGGCGTCTGTCCCTCTCCTGTGTGGGGTGCAGCATCCCTGCCCCGCAGTGCCATAGCCTCCACCCACACCCCGTGCTGCCCCTCCGCAGATCTGGGGCCGAGCCCTGCTGTGGGCTGGCAGCAGGGATGGTCCTTGGGCAGGGCTACTTGTTCCTGGTCTGCCTTGCTCCCCGAAATGGTCCCAGGGTGAAAGCCTTGATGGTTAGCTCGGGGTACGTGGTTCTGATCCCAAGCCCACCCATCCACCTCTGTTGACAAGTTCCCAATTTGTTTCAGAGGGCATTGACTCAAGACCACTACATGCTGATCCAAAATCTTAAATATAAGGAGCCTCTCCTTCAAAGCTGTAAATACAAGGAGACATGCAGCATGTTCTGGATTGTAAAACACATAGTCACAACTTTAATTTGGTTGAGGAAATGCCAATATCTCCCAACATCAGTTGCGTTTGTTCGTAGCAATATGTGACTTCTTGCAGGAACATCTTTAAATGTTTTTGTTTGCACCAAGGAGGCTTTACTCCACTCACAAGTTGAAGCAAGCTTTCAGGGAAGATGGTGTACGGTGTGCAAAGCTTTTTTCTTTTTTAAATTAAGACAGATTGATACAATGCATGGAAGAGAAATACAAGCTGTCAGACAGGTGCCATTCTTCAGCATCTAAAAGAGGCAGAAAACTTCAAGGTAAAGACAGGTAAAGAGTTAATTTAGTTACTAATTAGGTAAATTGAGAGAAAAGGTAGTAAAGTCAATCCTTGTCAGTGTAAAGGTGCTGTCACATCCAGGTTTTGCAGCTAATAAATATGACACTGCACTTGCCACTCAGCCTGTGCCTGGTTTTGATGTGACATTGAACAAGTCTCTTGGTTGAGGCAGAAGCGTGGTGAGGTTGGACCACAGCCTCTTGCTCCGAGCAGCTCCTGGGAGCAGGCACAGGAGCATGCAGATGGGGGATGGCGGTGCCCAGCTGTGTGCTGGCCGCGGCAGGCACAGCATAGGCAAGAGGAGGGGTTGCCAGTGCCCTTCTGTGTGGGCATCCCAAGTCCTAACAACGGGCTGCTAAAGCTTCTTAGCCATCCCCAGTGGAGTTCCTCTCTTCTCCCTGTGCTTTTACCACTCCTAGTGCCTGTGAGACATCAGCTCACAGACACCTTGCCAGCTTTGCTTGCATCAGCTAGACGAACAGCTCCGGCAAGGTCACTTGTGTTGTTCCCCGAGGCCAGGCACTGGCGGGCTGTGCAGTTTCTGAACCAAGTTCTTCTACCCTCCAAACTAAAGTCTGCAAACCTGGAATAAATGTTTTCAAAAGAAGCAGAGGGATAACAGCAGATCGATTGCTCCTGTGCACTGCGTGCTGAGGCTGTTCTGGAATTCACCCTGTGCACTGCAGGGCTGGCTGGCAGGCACAGCTGTGAAAGCTTCCTGCAAGGAATCGATGCACGGAGTCAGCGACAGCCTGCGTTTGGAGCATCTCCCCCACAGCCTCCCAGGAGGGCAGGGGAGGGTGCACACGGTATCAGCACTGATGGTGCCGTGTGGGCTGGTGCAGCCTCTGGCAGCGCTGCGGGCCCGCAGGCACGGTGGGCTGTTCTGGCGGGGTGGGCACTCAGGGGTGCTCCAGTCTGGCTGCTTGGTCTGCTGCTTCACCTGGACGCGGGGGTAGTCTGATGATACTTTTAGCAAATGTCATTTGCTTTTTGCATTGTTTCTTTATCATGAGCTTGGACAAAATGTAGTCTAATCTTGATCAATTTACAGATAGCCCTAATCTGAATCTCGGCTCTATGGAACACACAGGATTCCACAACGAGCTTTGGTTGCCTGGCTGATACAAAGTGTGACTGAAAGAAGGCCTGGGCTGGGAGCTCCTTGCCTCTCCCCGTGGCACAGCACTGCTGCCAGCCAGGCAAAGGGCTGTGCAGGGGAGGGCTGGAGGCTGTGAGCCCCTGGGGCTGGGCTCAGGCTCCCTGGGCTGGGGACCTCCAGGTGCTGCGGGGCTGGCCAGAGCCAGAGCCATGCGAGAGCCGGTCCACCTGAGCAGCGCCTGGCAGTGGCCAGGAGGAGCTGAGAAGAAGCAGAATGAAAAGCCCAGCCTATGGCTGCAAAGAGACATCAGGGAAAAAGTGCAGTCAATGCGAATCATGTTTGTCCTAGTTTTATGGGTTTGGTATTTGTCTGACAAAGTCAAACCTTCTGACAAGCCCATTTATTTCTTTAATTCACGTCCTACTGGAGGAGATGAGCAATGGACACTGCCACCTATGAACCTGATGTATTGGCTAGCTGTCACGAGCCTTTACTGTCACAGCTGTATTTCTTCCCACTCGGCGTGCGGGAAGGGGAAGGCTTTGCAGGGAGCAGCACGCACCAGGCACGCTGACTCCGCTGTCCGCCTGTCAAGCTGCTAAAATAGACCGCACCATATTTGCAAAATATTGTTAATCAAGAGACACAGTTCAAGGCTTTTGACTGGCACATCCAGTTAAGTGGTAGCAAACACATGTTGTAAAACTACTGTGCTGAGGCCACCTTCCTAATGAATGCAAAGTGGGAGCAATCAATCAGGCTCGAGAGCAGTCAGCACTCAGTTCCCTGCATCTGCAAACGCAAATTGAATGAACAATAATGAGTGTTATCTAATTAGTCCACACAGCTGCAATGTTACAGCCCCATATAGGACATACCTTGTTAAATTTCATGGTATGTATAATAGAGTGTCTAAGTTAAAATGATTGAGATTCACCATGTGCGAGCTTAGTACAATAGAGATAGGTAGATTCTTGGTAATAAATGCATTATCCTCAGCAGATGGCCTCTGGATTAACTAATTCAAGGATTGCTCTAACAGTAAGCTAGTTAAAGTGCAAATTAGCCAGAGGCAGCACAAGTGCTTGGTGTCTAAGTGCTTTAGCCCAGGATCATCAATAGATGGGGAACTGAGATCTTCCCTTTTGAAGAGCCGGGTCTTGGCAAGCTTACTGCTGCATCCAGCTCTCCAGGAGCTCTGCTATTTGGTGTGTTTGGGGGTTTGAAACCTTTGCATCCAGCCCTACTGCTTGCAGCTTGTGCTTGCTGACCCTCCTGCACTTCCTGGCAGCATTAGGAAGAGGTCTCTGTGCCCCTTTGGAAGGGAAGACTGCTTTGGAAGCGGTGACTAGGGAGCTATGGCATTCTAGTGTCTAAAACAGAGAAAGCAGCGACTAAGTCCTCAGTTAGTAAAACACTAGCCTCAGTCCCCTGCTAGCCACGGAGCTCTGTTCTGTGTGACCCAGCCTGGTAAGAAGCAAACCTGCCTCCCTCCCCCTAAATCACAGGTGGGAGTTCTGCGTGCACTCAGGCTCATGCTCCCCCTACACACTCCTCAGCCGTAGCGTCTGTTTCCCGGTGCGACCATGCAGAAGATTTTATTTTGCATTGTCAATAATCCTGATGTTTTGAAGCACTTTGCATGAAGTGACGCTGAAAAGAAAATAACAGCTGATTTAGGAACGACCACTGAAAGCCCATTCTCTCAAGCAGCCTACAGTTCTCTCCAGCAGTGTTTGAACTGATATACGACCATCAGCAGGCACAGGAGCTTTCGGAGTCACTCGGGTGACTTAGTCCTGAGTCTGTTTAGATGTGACTTGTGTGCTTGAAGTGGTCTGAGCTTCCCTCACCACCTCACCTTCAGGCTCTTAGTAGGAGTCCCATTGGAAAAGGTAAATTCCAGAGGGCAAATCAGCCTTCCTCCACTGGCTGTTAAAACCTGAGCCTTCTGCCCCACAGTCCACAGCTGGGTGCTTGGAAGACCTGCTGCAGGATACTCCTACCTGACCGCAATCCAGCAGCACACAGCGGTTCCCAACCTCTTGTGTCCGCTGGCCGCAGCTCCGAGGCCATTCCTGGTGCTTGCAGCAGCATGAACTCCTTGCCGAGGTCTGCAACTGAAATTAATTCCCTGCATTCATCCGAGTTCCACTTCACCTGCATGGGGGCTAGAAACTCATACTGTTGTATTTCTTAACAGTGAGAGAGAGAGCACCTGGGGCCAGATTTATGCCTGTGACAGTTTTATTCCAGTCCATGTCAGGAATTTGGCCAAAGAAGCGTTTCAGGCAGTTTTTGCGACTTCATCACCTTCATCTTCAGAAATTTCTGCTCTGCCAGCAAAATCTGTGGTGACACTGCAGGGGATGGAATTTAAATATTAATGTTTTAGTAGTTTTTGTTTTATAATACATTTTAAATTACACACATATTTATTGGACTTGCAGGTTTAGTCTCTTCCAGATCCATAGCAGGGTGTGTAGTAGCTCTCAACCTTTGAATCCTCATGGCTGGATGCATCTTAGTGCCTTGGCAAAGTAAACAATCCCACAGGCCTTTATTTGAGCTCTGCTGGTTAGTAGCCATAAATATGTAATGAACAACTTGATATTCTTGAAATTAGATCTTCCTAACAATCATTATTTTAATCCCTTGCCATTTTAACAAACCTCTTGGTAGCAAGCCAGAGTCAATTATACCTGGGCCTGGAAAATTATGAAACAAGGAGAAAAACTGTGTGTTGCCCACAAATAAGTGAGAATTTGAACTGGTCATACCCTATGACACTTCAGGTACTCGTTTTATCTAGTTGAAGTTGAGAACTTGGTACTGGAGACAATATTAAGGTTATCTATACATACGTATATTGATTCTCCCATCTGGTGCTAACTTGGCATCGGTGTGCATGTCCTGCTGTGACAGCAGTGTCAGGAATGCCAGGGCTTCCAGGGTCTGTTGTTTGGAGTGGGTTTTCCCTCCATGTGAAAAGCTTACACTAAAAATGTGGAAAGCATTGTCATCTAAAGCCTAGACACTCCCATGTAGCCCATTTTTTTTCTTCACATTTGGTGAATGAGCTCTGTATCATTCAGTGGGAATTTTGCAAAGTGCAGTGAGAAGACGTATTTGCACCAAGTACAACTATTGCGTAAACTCTTCCTACAAGAAAATCATTAATAAAAGATCCATTCATTCTTCTCCAGGCAGTTCTTATACCATCATGCACAAGATATATTTTTGGAGTGAGGTGATAAGTTTGTAGGATGCAACATCGATTTTACAGTAGAGCCGCTGGCATTAGAGAGAGGAGAATGGTAACATAAGCCATAAAAATAACAGATGGAAGACAGATATAATAAAATGGAAGTGCAGGCAAATTATAAAACCATTCAAACTGTTCATGCAGATAAAACAAGGAAACAAAAACATCTGAAATCACAAAGACTGGGTGTTTGTTGGGGAAAAAATGTTTGATTTTGTTGTTTGTTATTGTTTGCAGCGGAAGCATTCAAGTTCAGAAGACCTGAAGGAGAAGCAATGATATGTGCTGCAGAGGGAACTGTGGCTGTGACACCACCATTTGTTGATGAGGATCATTTTCTGTGTGGAGGCTTAAAGATGGTGTTTTTTTCTCAACCTACACTGCAAATGTTAATGTTCATCTTTTGCCAGTGCAGTTACTTTATTACAATAGTAAAATATTACCTAAATTTAAGGAATGCAAAGGGAAAAGGAGCCCACAGCACTGAAGGGGCAGCTGTGCTGGGATGGTGCTGGCATGCTGCGGGTGTCTGCAGGGCAGACGCTGGGCACAGGGGTGGCACCACGGGGACGTGGGCAGCAGGGGACGTCCTGGGGAGGCTCCTGGGGGGTTCTGCAAACGCACAATGCCAGGGAGGCTGCAACTCATGGGTGGCATTTCAAGTATCTGCAGCACTAATGCCTGCTTTTTACAGGAGGTTGTGGGCTCACAGCTGTGGCTGCAGTGGAGCAGGGGTCTCTGTGGTGTCAGAGGCCCGGACCACGGGATGCTTTGTACTCATGGCCATGAATTCTCCCACTCAAAACTGAACGGGGGCACATGGAGCACCCAGCTGTGGTGCAGGCACCGCGGGAGTTTCAGGCCATCACTTCCAGGAGGGAGTTATCCTCGTCCTGCTCTGGTGGCATCAGACACGGAAGCCAGTGCCAGGGCTTGCCCTTGGCCGGTCCCATCGTGGCTCTGACATGCTGACTGCTGCTGCTCCTGAGGCACGGGCTGCCCCCCGAGCCAGGGCTTGCAGACCTACTGAAAGCTCCAGAGAAGCGCCTGCTCTGCCCGTGCTCTGCCGTGCTGTGGGGAGCAGAGCTGCGGGTGGCGTGCTGGCCGCGCTCCGTGCCTGCTGCAGGGCTGGGGGCTGTGAGCGATGGCCCCGCGGGTTAGGGGTGCTGGAGGCTGGGGGCAGCACAGTGCGTCTTGTGAGAAGATGTTAAGAGACCCAAATAAGACGAAGCATGTTGGAGCATCCAAAATCATCTAGCCAGTACCCTGTCTCCAGCAGGAACTGGGCAAATACCGAGTGACCCCTGCCTGCAAACAAGCCTCCCAGTTTCTAGTAATTAGCAGATTAATGACTTCCTGAGCCAGAAGTTGCACTGGGACTGAGGGGCTTAATAGCCACAGATAGGTTTCTCCTCTCTGAATTAATTGAATCCCTTTTTGAACCCATTTATCCTTCTGGCTGTCATGCCTCTTACAGTTTAATTACACAGTGCCTGATGATTTAACTGGGTGCCCTGTTCCTATTGTACTGAGCATAAGAAACAGCCATTCACAGTCTCACCTTCTTCACACAATTTATCCAAAATCTCACTGCAGGTTTCTACAACATCTGATGCTTATTAATGCCTTGATTTCTGAAGACGGTGGACAGGTGTCTCGTTTCTTTTTCTTAATGGTTTTATTAGCACATAAAATAGGGGAGAATGAGATCTGAACCTGTTCTAAAAGACCTATCTAGAAGGTAAACAAAGACTCTCAGGTGAATTTCTGTTCTCAAGTCCTACAACTCTTAAGCTAATCTCACAGAGTTTGGCAGCAGGCAGCACTGCATGGTTAGTGGGAGGTAAACCAGAGCGAGTGGAGGTAAAGCAGGGTGGGGGCTCTGCTAAGCTCCAGCGCAGAAGCACTGTAGGGCTGGTGATTGCTCCAGCTGCTTCGTGTTTAAAAGCCTGGGGTGTCACTTGTTACAGGAGAACTCTGTATGAAGGGAGGAATTACGAACTATTTTGTATATTACAGTTCCTCTATGTTGCTGAAGTGTGTAACAGTTCCTAACAAAGCTGGGGTAGCGGGAGCGCAGGAGGGGAGTGCCCACGCGGGGCTGACCTTAGTAGCTGCGCACCCCGAGCTGCAGCAGTATGCAGTACAGAGGGGTGACACGGACACAAGGCACAGCTTGCAGTGACAGCAGTTTGCAAACAGTGCTTAGACCGCTGTGGAGCTGGCGATGAGAAACTCCTGCGGGGCAGATTCCAGTTCTGCCCAGCCCACACAAGTGGGTGCCAGATACGTAAAAGTGGTTTGATATACGCTGTGCTGAGTGGGTGTGTGGGGAGGAGCAAATAGAACAAACGTTGGCATCTTGATTTATTTTAAGGTATCATTGGAAAAGCCTTGAGCTGTATAATTGACTCTCTTTCTTCTCTAAGATTGGCATTATTACTCTAAATTTCATAATTCTTCCTAATATAGAGCTCACTTCAAGATCACAGCATTTGGAATATTGCACTGAAACATTTGGATCATTGCAGTGGAGCTGGGTGTTATAGCTAGCCATTATGTTTCACTCTGCAATGGGTGCAATTAGAGACACAGCTTCAGAGTTAGATGTGGGAAAATATGAGTACTGGGAGGGTAAAAGGGAGGAGAGAAAAAAATACTGACTAGAAGCTGAGTCTGCTTGTCTAAGAAGAAAAAGACGATGGCTAATTCATCAGTATGAAACCTGGTGTGCACCAGATGGGGCGTTCTGTCTGTCGGGGGCACTTTTAGGACACCGCTTGCTGCAGTACAGCAGTGGGAGCTGCTGCTCAGAGCCCCTTCAGGACTCAGCAAGGTCTGAAGAGCCGTGCAGGTAGCAGCCTCGGGAGGGCAATGGCACTGCGAGGTTTTGCTTTGGCCTCCAGCTGGGGCCTTGTTCTGGGGCTCAGCAGGGGCCGTGCCCAGGTCCAGAGGCACCAGGGCAGGGTGCAGGAAGCGGAGCTGCGGGGAGCCAGGGGCAGGCTGGGCGGCTGCTAAAGGTTTTGCTCAGCTCACGCGTCTGAAGGTGAAGGGGGTTTGCAGACAGCTTGCAGCATGGGCTGCTCTGAGCCCATCCCTCTCAGCTGGCTGCAGTCACGGGGATGACTTGGCTTTGCTGCAGCTCCAGCAAGGAAAAAGCAGGCTCCAAATCCAGGCTGTGGCCTCTGGGAAGGCAAAGGTGCTCTTCATGAGGAGCTCACTGCTGATGGGGGCTTTGAGAGACTGAATCATCACATCATTTGGTTTGGCTGCTGTAGCAGACTCCTCACATTCGTCTGTGTCCCTCTGTCCCTCTCTCTTTATTACATTGGACTGCTGCTCATTATTTTATTGGATTGCTAAAATCATGAGGAATTTGCTCACTGCCTCCAGCAGGCCTAGCAGAAATCTTGAGGGCATGCTAGCTCTGTGGCAGGCACCCATTTCAGATGTACCCACTGTGGGAAGGAGCAGAAGTGTGCACGCTGGCTTTGCACAGGGGTTTGATCTGTCGTGGTGGCCTGCTCCAAGGCTGTGCAGATAGGCTGGGGCCTTGAGTTCTGCTTAATGTCTTTGCAAAGGTAAATGGATGAGCACGACCATGGGCAGAGAACCGCGAGCCAGAAGGACCAGTCCCCCACTCCCTGTGCCCCAACATTTTGCCAGAGGGCTGTTCCCCCTGCCCGGCTCTGAGTGGGGCTGCAGCTGCCCGGGGGTCACTGCCCCACTGTGGTGGCTGCAGGGGGCTCGCTCCGGCGGGGGGGCTGGCTGCTGGTGGGATGCAGGGCTGAGCCTTGTGCTGCTGGGGGGGGCTCGGGACCGCAGAGGGTCTGGGGGAGGGTCTGATTACGGTCTTTCCTCATGCCCCCCTGCTTTGCTTGTGTTTTGAAATCTTGTCTTTTGGTTGCTTTTGCAGAGGGAGGGCAAAGGACTGACCCTTTTGAACTGCTTGTGATCTTTCAGTGATTTTTTGTGGTGATAGTCTTATTTATAATGTCAGCTCAGTGTTAGGGTTTTTCTACCAAAGTTTGTGATGATGCCGGCAGTTTTACGAGTCACAGAACCACAGAAGGGCTGAGGCTGGCAGGGATCTCTGGGTCTGTCTGGCCCAAGCCCTGCTCCAGCCGAACACCAGAGCAGGGTGCCCAGGACAGTGCCTGGGTGGCTTGGGGAGCTCTCCAAGGAGGGAGACCCCACTACCTCTCCGGGCAACCTGTGCCAGGGCTCCCATCACCTGCAGGTAAGGAAGTGCTTCCTTTGTCTTCCAGAGCAAACGAGTGACTCAAGTTTTCAGCGACCTCATTGTACCTGCAGTTTTCTGTGCTTCACTCTAAGCAAGAGAAGCCAGTGGCCTCTTTGTAATGCCTGGAGGGTTGTTTGGGTTTGTCTTTTCTTTTTGATTTGGCTGGGATTACAAGGATAATGCTTTATCAGAAATCCATAGTTTTCTGTGGTTCTTAAAACACTTCAGTGTATTTTACATTTAAATAGAAATGAAGCCCCCTTGAAACAAATTTATTCCAGTTGGCTTTGCACATTGGTGATTAAAGAACATGGTTCAATTTTTTTCTCTCATTCTGAGCAATGTCTCATTAGACTTGCTTTTTATTGCTTTTCATATCCATTATGATTTGTGTCAGCAGAATGGTTATATAGACGGACAGCTTATTATCAGCTTTAAGTGAAGAAACAGAATACAAGAATGGTTGCTAAAAAAGGGAAAGGTAATTAATGCTGGGTGCCAGAATACAAATGAAGCTTGACATTTTCACTTTGTAAATCCAAATTAACCCCTGACTTAATGCTATAGAGCACGAGAGGGAACGCGGAGCCTCTGCTCGCACCTCTGCCTCGCCCCCCGCCCAGCGGTCCCACCTCTGCCCGCGCGATGCCTGGCGCAAGCTGCAGTCCCGGCTGGGATCTGGCGGGTGTGGAACACAGCTGCAGAGCTTCACTGCCCCTACCTGAGCTGTGGTTACCCCACTGGGAAAGCTCTTGGTCTGCAGGGAATTCAAACAATTGTTTTTACAATGCACTTTGCTGTTCCCCCCTCAATTTTATCATCCTGATGTGATACATCTGCAAAGTAATCAGGCTTAGTTATTTGATGTATAAAGTGGGAGTGGGAGTGAGGGTCAGGGAGGACAGATTAAAGTGAATTGGGACTCTCCAAGTGAAGAGAAAAGAGGACTAAAGGGAGCCATGATAGCTCTTTACAAATACTTAGAGGGACATAATAGAGAAGACAGGGACCAATTACTTTCATTAGTCAATGAGAACTGAACGAGAAGTAATGGCTTACCCTGCAGAAGCTAAGAGTAGATTATGACAGAAAAGTTGTAAGGATAGCACCACAGAACAAGCTGCCAAGGGGAGCTATCGGTCCTGCCTCCCTGAGGCTGCACCAGGAGGTTTTCTGGAGGCGGCTCAGTCCCTGGTGGCCGTGCATGTTGGATGCCCCACTTGCACAGAAACCAGTGTGAGAGAGTGGCCTTGCATCTCTAGGCTGACGCTGAATATTTTGGAAATGTGGTTCCGAATGCTAAATGCTCCCTTTCCTTCTTTTCCTCGTGCTGGTGCAGGAAAGTTTCGAGTTTTGTTGTTTGGCTCGTTACCCGCAGTGAGCGGGGCAGGTGGTGCCCAGCTGCAGACAGGCCAGGCAGTTTTGGGGAGGAAGGGCCGCGCCGTGGGTCCTGCCCTGCAGCCGTGGGTCCTGCCCTGCAGCCGTGGGTCCTGCTCCACAGCCGTGAGCTCTGTGGTGGACAAAGGAGGAGGTCTGCCAGAGGCCCGCAGCTGCATCAGGTGGGAAGGCAACTCCCATCGCCAGCAGATGATCTGCTGGTGCCTAGGCACCCTCTCGGTGAGGAAGAGCTGCCAGTTCTGCCTCTGAAGTCGTGCTATGGATCCTACCGAAGTAGTGCTAACGTGAGCCTTTAGCAGTGCAGAGACTGGCTGCTACTGGACCATCGCTGGGCTGCAAATGCCCTTAGTACCTCTGAAAAGCAACCAGTAGAACATTTTTATTGTCTGATAACTGAGCAATTAACTTGTGTCACAACTGTATAGTGTTTCTTTTGCCATAATATGGTGCTTTTAAGAAGAAAATTAAACCTGCTAAGCATCATTACATGATAAGACTACCAAGCAAGCAACTATTCAGATTTCAGTGGCCTTGACCGAAGAACCTGGGAAAGTTCAGACAACTGGAAAATGTAAGCATCTGGCCAGACTCCAGATAATTTACCAGTACAGTAGAGGTAATATTTTGCTGGGTTCATGTATACCTGGTGATTCCTATTCAACTATGGAATTTTTTCTTGTTCTTGTATACATCCTCATTACATGTAAGTGACACATTAGACACCAAGCTGCAGCCTGTTGCTCCTGCTGCTTCTGATCAGAAACCTGACATCTCACTGAAATGGAAGTGAAAACGTGGAAGGCTTTGGAAAATCTGGGTAGGAATCCTATGGAGTGCATTAGCATTTGGTGAGCTGGGCACAAGAATTACTCAGGAAATTAAAAGGAGGATGATATTTTGAGGTGATAAAACATTAAAATATGGAACTTGCATTTGAGTCAGATCCAGACTTAATTTTCCCTTTTTAAGCTGTAGCTTATGAAAATCCTGATTCTATGCCAGTAACTAGTGAAGTCTTTGGGATATTGCAAGAGGGAGAACAAATTTGATGGTGCTGGTGTTGGGCTTCTCGGTGACATTTTGATGAAATGAAAAATGCTGAAACAAGTCAAAGGACAGGGAAGGTGGCAGTGTAGCTGAAACAAAACGGCAGGCAAGCCTACTTACATGACGCGTTAATTAAGGCGATGTAGTTGTAGCTATCCTTGCTGCAGTGGGTCACTGAGCAAGGAGGAAGCAGTGGGACGGCTATAGCCTCTTTGATAATGAATTCATTTTGATAGGCTCCTGCTGACACCTACAAACGTTTCTCTGACAGAGTCAGCCTTTCAGAAGAGCTAAATTCTCAACAGTGCAGCTTTGGCTTAGGTGGTCCTGCTGCCACATCAGCCGGGGAGACGTAACGATTTCAAGATACCTTTCTCTTTTTTTTGAGAAAAAAGTGGATATGAAGTAAAAATTCATCCCTCAGTTTGCTGCATAGACTAGCTCTAATATGAAGGTCTTGAACTTACAAAGTAGCAGTACAGATCCTTCCCATGTTCTCCAGCTTCACGCAATTTCCAGGCTGACTCAAGTTGTCCCAGGAGGCTGGGGAGGACCATTCCCTGGAGTCCATCTTCAAAGGAACTGAGGTTTACAAAAAGGTCTGTATCTTGCTGCAAATACCAGAAAAAAAGATGCGGGCATGAAACCTGTAAGGAGGCACTGTGCAGATGTCTCCAGGGGCCGCTGGAAGGAGGAACACCCCAAGCGTCCAGCTACAGCCCTGTGGTCCCGGGGCTGCGCTGTGCTGGGTGCAGCTCATGGATTGCTGCATGGTGCCATTGTGAGCCCTTGGCTGCTGGTGAAATACAAACCAACCCTTTTTTCTAATTAGACATATTTAGCTCTGCTGTGGTCTGTTGGAAATATGTGTAAAGAGATTAACAAAGCATTCTGTAAAGGCAGGAAAAATAAAGTATCCTTAGTGAAATGCAGAACCCTCAAGTCTTTGCTTTGTGCTTGTTTTCTGTGCTCTCTGTGTGTAAATGGTTCAGTGACTAAAAAGCAATATCTGCCCTCTTTCTACACATGCTGCATGCTGCATCCAACCTCCCCCAAGCTATAGCCAAATCTTCCCTCGCGCAGGCATGGCTGATGCAGTCCTCAATGCCCAGCAGGAGGAGATGGTGGCGTGGGTCCCTGCCGCACCGCGTGGTGCTCGGTGCCTCCCCCAGGGGTGTGCAGCCCTGTGGGACCCTCCCCACTGCACCCTGTCCTTCTCCCATTTCTTTGCTTCAATTGGTTCTGCTCTGCAGCAAAATGATTCCCTTGGTGAGCTGTTGTTTTACTGCTGGATTTTCTCATTCTTTTGTAGCTGTTATTGGAGGTACAGGTTTCATCACGGCCATTCAGTGGAAAGGGATGATAAAAACCAAAGGGGAAAGGCAAGAAAACACCATTTAAGAAATAAATGCAAAATTATGAAGCCTCACTCTGCCTCAGAAAGAGAGATTTTTATGCAGTTTTTGGCATTTACAAATCCTTTGTGAAAAGGTCACCCTCTACTTGGAATCTTATTAATACTGAAGAATGGCCCAGAAAATGTCATGTCTTTTTACCATGATATTTACACAAAAAAGAATGACTAAGCATGTGAAATTTCTTAAGCAGGATAGCATAACAAGGCCAGAGAGCACAGTTCTTGCAGGCCTGATAGGTGTTTTTGCCAGCCTGCCGACCCCACCCGCACCGTGGTGGTGGTGAGGTGACGTCCTGTCACTGTTACCGTGCACGGGGACGAGGGGACAGCCAGTGGCGAGAAGCGTGCTGCTGGCCGGGCGCCAGCCGTGCTGAGCCGTGGGTTTGCCCTTGCGGCGTGTGTCCTGCACGGCCCTGCGAGCACGGGGCGAGTGAGAGTGGGCATGGGCACCAACTGCAGAGACAGGTACAGTTACACTTCTGTACACACAGAGACAGACGGACGTGCTTACGTATGCTATAGAAGTGTACATATATCTAGAAATATACAGAGACAGGTACACACAGATGTACGTGCGTATACTCAGTCTCGCAGTGTAAGTATACGTGCACTACATATACATACACACAGTATGCTCACACCATATAGGCACACAATATATATACATACACAATATATATACATACACCTATCTATAGATACGCCAAACACCCTACACACAGTGGATGTATACACAGACACTATATAAACATGCACACAGGCTACTCTTACTGCCTGGCACGACCAAGCCCCCACTGCTGCTGAGGCCCGTCATGAAACCCAGCAGATGGGAAAACTATGGCTGAGCTGGGGCGGCTGTCCTCTCACCCCACAGCCACCACTCACTGTCCCCGTGCCCCAGCAGCAGGCACTGGCTTTGAGCACCGGGACCACCAGAACAAAGGCTACAGCACACTTGTTGGCTACTAAGAAAATAAATCTTTACAGGGGAAAAAAAAGCTTCTGCTTGGCAAACATTTATGGCAGTATCAGCAAAAAAATTCCTAAATATACAACCCAGAGCACACAGACACTCCTCGGTGGGAGCAGCAGGGCTCTGCCAGCAGCCTGCGGGCTGCGAGCTCATCCCTGGCTCCTGAGGGATGGTGCTGGCGTGGCGGCACATGCAGGGTGCTGGTGACTTTCTGCTGGTTTGCATGCACCACAGTCACTGCTGACACAGGCTGTCAAACCTGCTTCTAAATTTTTATTTTGAATTGCAAACCACTTTTTGTTGCTGTTGTTAAGAGGCTCAGAAGCGGGCTGTCCCCAGCTCTCGGAGCACCGCGGGGGCAGCTGCTGCTTGCGGCTGTCAGTGAGCGCGGTCAGTGCTCACGTTCCTCATGGGTGGGGGGAAAGGGCGCCGTCTCCCTGAGCCACAGTCAGCAGGGAGCTTTCATCAGCAGGTGGGCTTCAAGAGGTAAAGACCAAACAGCTGGACTTTTCTACCTCACCTGTGGGTGAGGGTGCTGCAAGTCACACCTGAGAGATGTGGCTGGGGAGACGCGCGAGCGCCAGGCTGAGCGCAGGCAAAGCGCCTCCAGGAGGCTGCGATGCCCGGACCCGGCCTGCAGACAGCCCTGTGGGGTGGCTTTCTGACAGGCTGCACACACTCAGCAACGGGGGCTGCGGCAGCCCTGTGCTGGCCCTTATCCATTACAGGCTGTAGAGGAGAAAATGACTTGCCTTAATCAGTCGCCACATAATAATCCTTGCATGAGACAGACCAACCTCTGTATTTAGCATTCCTGTGATTAATTTCTCTTGCTTTTGCAGAAAAAAAAGAAAGAGGAAAAATAAAAGGTTTTTCTTCCTCTTCTGTTCCTTATTAGCAAGCAGACAACTGAAGGGCTGGCTCCCTGGGAGCCCGATGGGGGTGCGGAACCCGTGGCCCTGTCTGAGCGCACAGAGCCCAGCCGGGGCTCACGGCACTGCTGACGGTGGCTGTCCACACTCACTGCTGTGAAGGAAGGCTCGCGGCTAGTCTTTAAAGCCTGACTCATGTTTTTTAACACTTGGGATCATCAGTGCCAAGAAGCAAATATTATGGGACAAGGCACTGAATCCTTGGTGATTTATCTGCTTTTATTTTAAATGATTACCCTGGATGCCCTTTTACCCAAGTAGAAGTGTAGGGCTTCTTTAGAAACAATATCTTGCTAATTGTACCAGAGTCATTTTGCTGCATAAAACATCTTATTTCATAAAGATGTGAGTGGTGCAGTATAATGAATGCCTGCCTGGGGAAATTAAAGTAATCAGCTGCCAAGGCCAACACATTTTAGAACGAGTACAGAAAAAAAATGTAGATAAGGGCTTTTAAGCCATCGGGTGGAAAATACACACATAATTCTTTGACCAGTTTTAAAATATGAACAAATGTAATTTCTTCATCAAGTAGGGAGATAAAAAGCTGGCTCTGGCAAGCAGGGATTTCCACCCTCTGCTGAAAATTGTCCCTCGGAAGGAACCACCGAAGCCATTTCAACAAGACATCCTGGCCCCACCGAAGCCCCAGCTGCCTCCCACATGCAGCTGGCCCCAGGCTGGTGCTGGTGACCGCGGGCTCGTCCCATCACGGGGGGGCACACGGGCACCGAGCGGGGCCACGGCAGGGCACGGAGCCGGGCTGGTATGTGGGCACCAGTGTGCTGCTGGGGCTCAAACCTTCCCTAATAAAGGAAAAATCACCCTGTCCGAGGGAATTTTGCCACTTACTCATCTGTGAGGTGCAACTGCTTGCAAAACACTTGCAGAATGAAAATGCACTCCAGGAGCACTAAGCGTCATTGTTCTGCCACCTGGCAGGGACGTGTTGGTGGCACTGCTGCTGTGCGCCCTGAGCTCTCTGGGCAAGAGGTGCCCGGGACATGCGAGATGCCGCTGCCCCACGGCAGCACGGGGCTGGGCACGCTGCCGCCTGTGCGACTGCCGGCTCTCTGCCTCTGCTGCTGTGGCTCTTTCTAATGAGCTCTTCCTTTTTTTTCTTTTCAGAACGATTTCCATTGTAGTTGTGCTGGACAACTTGAGCACAGCACACGTTTTAATGAAGGCATGGGACATCCATAAAAGACTATGTTACAGATAAAACAGGGAATACATCATGTTTATTACTTGTTACATCAAATTGAATTGCCCTGATGAGCTGATGCTTAAAGACAGCTGGAAATGAGTGGGAAACAACTATTGTGTGTGTTATTTTAAAACCTAAGGCACAGTCATTTCAGAACCGGGGCTCCCCACCCTTCCTGGTCCCCTGTTCTCTCCCTTAGCTGTAACATGGCCCCACCACTTCTGGACAAGCACTAGAGTGGACAGGACAGTTTCAGGCACTTTGAAAGGCACAAAATGCTTGGATACTTCAGCTTTTCTTTTATAAAATTCAGTCCCAATCCAAACCTTTATCTGTCTAATCCAAAACCAGGACTGCCATCCTTGCACCAGGACCCACCAACAGCTCCTGCCTCTGTCAGTGATACAAGCACTGAAATCATATCAGTTCTGGCAACAAACGGAGCTTTTCAGCCCTCTGTTTCACGAAACCAGTTTCTAGTCTGTGTGTGAGCTTGCCTTAGCCCCACCGGCAGCCAGGAGCTGGGCACAGCAGCTGCAGGACGGTCTCTCGGGGAAGGTGCCACCTCCTCCCTGTGTGCAGACGGCTGCTTCCCACACAGGCACGGGGGGATGCTGAGGTCAGCCCCCCTGGCAGGATGCTACCCCTCCAAACAGCTCCCAGGTTTACTTTCTGCTCGCTTCTCATCCTTTCACAAAGTCACTTTGTCACTTACTCTTGGTGACAGGTCACCACCATCCCAAGGACCAGTCTGCAGCAGTGATTTATTACTGCTGGATCTGCACAGCTCTATAAAAAGAGCCAATTCTATTTTTTTTGGCTGACACTGACAATTACAGATAGCTGACCATTTTTCTTACGAGCTTCAGTTTGCAGCTTTTTCATTCTTGAGCACCTCTAGAAGCAACCAAAATGTTTCAAAGCCTGAAGAGAAAGCTCCTATTCTGTCCAGCCCATCTAAATCTCCTTCGTGGGTCAAACAGTACTCACATGTGTCTCTACCAGCACTGCAGAGAGCAGGGCAATCAGCAGGATTTCAGGAGAGATTAGTTTGTCTGGCTTAGAACCTGAGCTAAACTCCTCCAGATGTATTCCTGGCTCTCAGACGGAATTAGTTTCAGATAATTGGGATTACAAGTCATCAGAAGAATTTGCACTGTTAGGGACCCAGGTTGGACACTGGCATTGGTGGTGCACAGATTCATGACTCAGAGCAGCCACAGCGCACACACTCCCAGGCTCGGGGCGGCCCTGCAGGCTCGTGACCAGCACCGCGCACTCCAGCACGCTCAGCTCATCACGCACCGTGCTGGGATCCTGCGATGGTTGCAATGTGGTTTGAGCTTTAACACGCAAGACTTACATGCTGTTTAGTCCCCTATATAATTTGTACTGGGATTCTTACCAAGAATAAAGAAAGACTATTTTGTGCAACTCGATACACAATGTGCTGGCTGTATATACCACCTATTCTGTACAACTCTGCTTCCTCATTTAAATGAACCAACACATTGATTATATCCTGCTGGCTTTAATAAGCTCTGTGAACTATTGTTCCTGCCAAAAGCAGCTGTAGCTGCCTGTTACAATGGTCTCAACTTTGCACACCAGACGCGTGGCTATTGTGCTACTGCCGCAGCCGCATCCCGTTGGAGCGCAGCTAATAAATCAATGCTTTTTGTGTGGTTTTGTGCCCTGGTGTTTTGGGTTTCCAGCATTAGGGCAGAAAACAAGAGCAGCTCAAGAGGAAGGGCTGGGGACAAGGGCAGTGCTGCAGGACTGACATCACCCATGTGCCTGGCAGCCCTCGCTCTGCGGGGCCGAGGCACGGGGGCTTGGCGCTGGGCACAGCCGCTGCAGCTGCCACCGAGAGGCATCACTGAGCTTGTCGAGGTCTCCTGGGGAGCCTGAGCGAAGGCCAGCACAGTGCCCACGCACTACAGTGACAGGTTTTTGCTGCCTTCCCCACGAACCTCCCTCAGGTTTGCGACAGCCCTGGGTGGGAAGGTGGGAGCATGAGCTCGGGATCATTGCTGTGCTGCAGGAGGGGCTGCGAGGAGAAGGCAGCTCCTGCAGGTAGGAATGCAGTGTAAGGGCTTTTCATCTGGAAAATTACTAATGAAAAGCTTGTTCCTCATGTGGGATTTAACTTTATATTTCAATCTTTAATCTACAGATTTTAGTTATGTTTGTGACCAGCTTGGAAATGGAAATAACTGAACTTTTCAGACATGAAAATAATGTATTCACAAAGCAGAGATTAGAGGTTTAGAGATTCATTCTCTATTCTCCTTGATTTGATAAGGGGAAAGAACTTGAAAGAAAAAAATAGACCTTTTCAGATCCCTTCACTTGTTAGAGACATTTGGGCAGCCTCACATCGCTGTCCTTTCCTGAGGACCTGTAGGTATTTATACTTACCTTGGATTTAGTCTCATTGCAGGTAGATACCCCAAGCTAATTCCTGCTCATCAGCTTTTCTAAAAGAAAGGAATTTTTTTCTTTTCCCTGCCACCGAATCAGAACTACAGCAAAATACAACCATAAAAATGGCTTTATTGATGCCACCAAATCCCGATGGAAATCCTGCCCTCCAGTAACTAGAAAGGCCCTGACCAGATTTAATTGTAATGGCACCAAGGAACAGGCAGGGTTGTTCCTGCTCCGCTTGATACTCCTGGACTTGGTGGGAGTTCAGTGCCTGCATCATGAGGCCCCTTTGACAGCATCCCGACCTGCCAGGCACACAGCGCCGCGTCCTGGGGCTGCAATGGGGCTACTCTTCCAGTGAGCAGCCCCTTGCACTTCATCTTGTTGCAAAGGTCATTTGTGGGCAATTTTGCTGCAATGGTGAATTTTTCCACTAAGTGCAGTTCTGCAGATGTCTGTGACATTTTTATAACTCTCACTTCTGCTCTATTACCAGCATCTGCCTTTTATGTTTCATTTTTCTCCCTTCCCTGTTTCTTGCTCAGCATGCAAAGAAAGGAAAAAAGAAAACAGAAGTCTAGCCCAAATCCACTTAAGATGAGTGCATGCAGGCAGATGACACTGCGGGACTGGACACCATCTGTTCCACTTCAGAGATCTGTAGCACGTTGGTGAGAAAGAGCCTCAGCGGAGGTTATTTAAAATACAACACCGGCTATTTCCTGCCTCTCCAAAGAGGGAGTTTCTTTAAGAAATTGTTCAGTATTCTGTGTGATGAGAGGTATTTGTACAAAGCAGAATCCCAGCTGAACCATGAAAGGAGTCCCTGACACACTTTCCCGTTAAATACACATACATATATGGGGGGGAGATGGACATGGACAGATCTTGGTCCCTGTCCAAGTGAATTAAAATCCCATTGCCGTGTCTCAACACTTTTATTATTTTTTATATCTCTGTGTGCATATGCATATATAAGCAGCTGTGATTCTCCCACAGGAGCTGCAGCTGATGCAAATTCAACAAACTTCAAACGGGATCATTTTGCCACAGATGCCTTGGCTCAGTAAAGAAAAAAAAAAACGAACAGCAAATCGACCTGGGAAGGAGGAAGGGCAGTGCTCTTGCCACCTCGGCTCAGGGCAGCGTGCGGGGAAGCAGCGGAGACCCCCAGCGGAGGCAGCGCAGTGGCTGAGCGGGGCAGGCGGCTGTGGGGTTGTGGCCACTTGGCCAGGGCATCCCCTTCGTGGGGAGGACGCAGCCTGCCGACCGCCCGGCTGCGCCAGGGCACACTGCCTGCGAGGCAGCTTTCATGGCATTTGCCTCAGTGCTGACTCACTTCACCTTTAATGCGTTTTGGCAGGGCTGAGGTATTTATTTTAGTAAACTAGTGAAAACAGTTTTGAGCATGTTGGCAATCCACGCAATTCTTGTCAAGTCACTGCTTTTTCAACGCAGTGGCTCGGATCGACCTGACTTAGCTCTAAGCATACACAATCAATCAAGATCAAACTTTACACTGTATACAATTTTCTCATTTTTAATAACCTGCACAGTGAAATATTTTGCCAGCTCTGACATGTCACAGGCTCACACTGAGAGGCATGAGCTTATTTGGCTTTCTCTAATCCATTACAACGTTTCCATTTTACTCCTCTCCTGATAGAAGTCAACTGGATATGTAAAAGCTTGGCGTGGGTTTTGACACTACGACATAGGACAATGGTGAGCAATTTTTGTGATACACCATCTCTGACCGCAGCAAAATCCTAAATTATATCCCTTCGTCCACTGTGACTTTTAATTTTTATTTCCCGTGTGATTTAAGATTCCCATTGTCCTGTTCTACCTTGTGACCTGAACATTGATTTCCTATTAGGATATAGATCTACTTTGAATGCTCATAAAAAATGTGTGCTCCTGCTTAGCTGTTCAGTTATCACTTTTCACTTGCAGCAGACCAAATTCTGCAAAGTCACAGAGCTGTTCCAGAACCAGAGTTTTTGAAGGATATCACATGGGACACTGGAACAAGCTGAGGAGGAGTATCTATGGAAGAACACTGAAAGCAAAACCTAGGCTCAGAGGTAAACACCTCTGCCAAGCTGATTCAGAATTTTACTATGAAAAAAAACTTCAGTTCTGCAAACCACCCACCCCCAAAAACCAAACACTCATACCTGCTCTTGTTCTTGCACCACGGAACAGGCTTGGGAAATATCCTGCTGTCTTCCTCTGCAGAGAAAATACAAAATTTCCTACCTTGTTTCGCTTACACAGAATGGCCCTGTAAGACAGATAGCACAGTTTGGGAGTCTCTGCAAAAGCCACCGTTGTCAGTCACCTCCATGACCAGCATCATTCCAATAAAACATTTTATGGGAACGCAATTGAATTACAGGCTGAATCACCACCCACCGAGGCTTAAGAGCAGCATTTTGCTCTTTAACCAGCTATGTTTCCCTTCCAGTAGAGCTTTACAACCTACATACTACATTACTTCTCAAATCTATTTTTAAGTGAAGTTGGTTTGTAATGCAGCTACATGTGCCTTATTTGATAAATCTGGCTTTTAGTAAATGCCCTTAAGCCAACTCTTTAAAAGTAGAGTGCACATTTTATAAATGTGCTTCATAAATAGTAATATTTTCTAATTTCATAGGACAATAAGAACAAATCGCCAGCTTCTTTCAGAAACAGATTATTTCCTAGTAGACAATACATTGATCCTAACAGATTTGCATCATTTTCCAGACTTTCAAAGAACAGCCATTACCATTCAATTCTCATGCTTCATTAAGCAAGTTAAAACCTATACATTGTGAGGTTTTCCTTGGGAAAAAATAATAATAAAAAAATCAGCAGCCTTGTTTAATGGCCTCACAGGGAAATTCTGATATCCACCCTCTGCCGGTGAGCAGCCTGCCTTCTGACACGCAGATGAGCGAGACGTGCACCGGACTCCTGCGATCATCAGGGTGACACAGAATTTTAGTAGGAAAAGCTGGGCACTGTGTAGAACTTAATTGCCTCTGTGTGCTGTAACCTCAGGGGCTGACTGTTGCTTGGCATACTGATGTCTCCGTGACGGTTCCTGTTCAGACAGGACGATGATGGAAGTCGTCTTTCTCCTTTTCTCTTCCCCAGCCCATCCAGTGTGTCCCATCCTTGGCTCGCTCTGCCCTTTTGGAAGCAGGCTGTGCTCCTGGTGCTGGGCAAGCACTGGTGCTGCTGGCGGCCACTGCCCGAGGAGAGGAGAGGAGCTGGGGCCAGGGGCCAGCTCAGGGGAGCCCTGAAATCCATCCCAGGGCTGTGCCTGAAATCCCAAGAGAACAAGCACATGGATCCATGGCTTCTGAATCTGACTCCAAAGCCTTAATTGAAGGTCACCTTGTGCCTTTGTTCAGGGTTTATTAGTTTTCTTCTTCGCATAGTCCTTCACGAGCATTACCGGTGATGAGCAATGACAGTTCGTGTGTATGCATGTGCATACACACACACATATATACACACTTCCTTATATCTGAATACTATGCCAAAGAAATTATTTCACATCATTTCTAGTGTCATCTTTGATTAATTTTCGTCTCTTTTCTCATTATGGCTCATCCCTCATTTTAAAGGTGTCCTTCAACCAGGACACTGGGAGAGAGCTGAGAACTGAACAACAACAAGGAGTAAGCTAAAGGTAGAGCCTCAGAAAACATTTCAAGCAGTAGCACCTCTGGCTTAACACTCTCATCCACAAACTGCTTCTTCCGTGTAGGATTACCTCTCCAGCGAATTAGCTGTCCTCAGAGCTGATTCATTGCCTCACAATGGCTATATATTCCCTCTTACATCTTATTAATCAGAGTAAAGGAATGAATGCATATGTCCCTGAGAGTAACAGTGGAGCACATGACAGCTAAATGGAGCCAAATATGCAGAAATATAAACATCCCCATGCAATTTATGCCCTGCTCTCCCTGCTCCCCACAGCACAGTGTGTCTGGGTGACCACGCTCCTGAAGGTTAAATGAGCCCATTCCTGCTTCACGGCCCAGGCACCACGACCCGAGCAGCAATAAAGCAGTTGCAGGGAAAGGCCCCCAGCTCCACGGCCTGCTGGCTCCCTGGCACAGAGTGCCCGTTCTGCTGAATTACCAGACGATACCCTTTGTGACAGAGGCTGTAAATTGCAGCCAGGACTTGCAATGGTATCACTATTAATAAAGTTTGAGAATACCATAAACAGAGCTCATCACGGCAGATGTCTCATCTTAAGGCTTGATGACAAGGTCAGCAGCACTTAAATGCATCCTTCAGCTCAGGTCAATCCTTTCTGCGCGTCCTGTTTTATGATTGCTTCTGCCAGTGCCAGCCTCCATGCCCCACTGCGCCCTTGAAACGCCACCTGGAGACCCGCTGGATTCATGCATTGCCTTGAAATGCCACTTTGTAATACCGCCGTGTCCTGGTTTCAGCTGGGATAGAGTTCAGCTGGGATAGAGATATTTTCTTCATACTCGCTGGCATGATGCTGTGCTTTGGATTTGGGATGAGAATAAAGCTACTAACACACTGATGGTTCAGCTGTTGCTGAGCAGTGCTCGCACAGCCAAGGACTTCTCAGCTTCTCCTATTGCCTGCCAGCAAGGAGGCTGGGAGTACGCAAAGAGTGGGGAGGGGACACAGGACAGCTGAGCCCAGCTGGCCAAAGGGATGTCCCACACCATGTGGCCTCATGCTGAACAGGAAAACTGGGGGGTTGGGAGCCTTTACGTGGAGATGGGATAGGCATCGGTCAACAGGTGGTGAGCAATTGGGCTGTGCACTGCTTGCTCTGCATATTATTATTATTATTATTTTCCTCCTTCCCCTTCCTTTTTTTTTTTTTTTTTTTTCCTCATTCTTATTAAAATGTCCTATCTCAACCCATGAGTTCTGGCATTTTTCTTTTCAATTTTCTTCCCTATCTCAGTATAGGGGAATGAGCAAATGGCTGTGTGGCGTTTAGCTGCCCACCACATTAAACCACGGCACACTAATGTGTCTGCAGGAGAGCCTGGTGCTCATCTGCACTGCACAAAGCACGTTGTCAAACCCTGACCCCGTGCCTAACCCAAGCAGATTTCTGTTGTGTGCAACATCCCATAAAGGGTCACTGTCTTGAAATCCTTCAGAGGATGCTGCTGGCCTGGGCATCGGGCCCTGAACTCTGCAGCCCAGCTGACAGCTCTTGTACCACATTAGAAGTGTATTTTAGAACAAGGTCAGACACCATGTTACACCACACCTCTTACGTAAATGGAAAATCGATGTACATAAAGCTGCTTGACTTCTTGCAAGACATGCCTCAGTTGTAACATTTGAAACACCACCACCACCACTTACCAGCAAGGATATGCTACTTTGGTTAGAAAATGGATTTCCACATTTGGATGTCTACTGCAGAAAAATCACAGTTAAGAAGTACTCCGAGATGCAGGATATACAAAAAATAAGAACAAAAAAGACAAGGCAGTCCTAAATATTTCCTTTTCAATGTCAGTGAGCCTTTGACTAGCAAAGGGTAAGGAGCACGGCACCAAGAACATCCCCCCGCAGAGACCTCTGTCCGCACCGACCAGAGGTGACTGTGCCTGTGTGACAGGAACAGCACTTGAAAGCTACTTTACAGCCAGCACTGCTTAATTCTGTTAGTGCATGTGACAAACAAGAATAATTATATATATAATTATATGACTCAGGCTAGTTAATTATCACAGGGAAAAAGAGAAAAAAAAACACAACAGAACAATGAACAACATTTCCCAAGATTACTGCAAGCCTTTAAAACCAGACTGCCTTTCAAGCAGCCGTTATCAATTTCTAATTAAACCCAATTCTAAGTGCTTTTGCTGAAATGGAGCCAGTAACAGAAATTTAATAGGATGCTTTTTGTTGTAACCATGTGAGCAAACAGTTAGGATCATCTTACAAAGGCACCATCCCTGACTGGCAGCAAGTGCTCTGCTGTGTACTCACAGCAAACTGAACACAGCATCGGCATGTGCCACATTTCATTTTTCATGTATGTTTTTGCAATACATAAAACAAACACAAGACCCACCAACACAAGACCATCCAAGAGATCACGTTAAAAAGAACATCCTTCTGTTTTTTTTTGCTGAAAATCTATATCTTCTTGGTCAAAAAAGATATTTTGCATTTAAAATTTTCACCAGAAATGGAGCATTCTCTCCAGTGTTGCAGATGGTGAAAAGGAAAAAAAAAAAAGTCATCACTCAGTGGCACGTAGGAAGCCTGAGTATGTGATTATAAACACAGAAACAGTTTGTTCTCTGCCTAATACAAAATTAAACATTTTGAAATTCACTGAGTGATATGTTTTGTCCCATGAGAGATTTGCTTCAGTAACACACAGACAGAAAAATGCTCGTCTTTCATTACCACACCAGTTTTTAACAGTTGGGAAATACAACTTCACTCCTCAAATGAGCAGACTAGATGAAAACAGTGTTCTACCCCCCCACCCCCCCATTCCTTTTTCCCATTGAAATTTTCCATTTTGATTAAATTTCCTCTTTATTAGTACCTTCTGTTTTATTTCATCTTCCTGGCTCATTTTCTCCCACTATTAACCTTTTTTCTCCCCTACACATTTATTATTCATTTTCTTCATTTGCCAAGGGCAACATGTATCTGTATGCGTATGTTGGAGAAGAAGCAACGAGGAAAAGAGGAGAAACAGAAGAGAATACAGATAGAAAAAGTGTGAAAAATCATTGGTAAGGAGCAATTTCTGGAAACATGCTGGGTTTCATTATAGACTTATGATAATTTAGCACACCACTAAGACCAACTAAATTGGTTGAAAAGTCACTTCCATGAAAAATAAAAATCCTCTTTTGTCCTATTTTGTTGGGAATCTGCTATGGACCAATTCTACGCACACAGCCCTTTCTCCTCTCTTGCTGTGCCTAAGAGGGAGTTAATCCCTTGACGCTAATTAAAGCCAAATCTCTGCATTAAGACCTATTTTATCGAGAAGAAAACAAGCAGAAACAAGCAATTTCTGTTCTCTGAGCAACTCTCAAGATACTTTTAGTAACAGATTCTCAGATGCTGCACTGAGAAACGGGAGAAGTGCTGTCAACCACGTGCCTGGTCTGCAAGCTCCGCATCAGCCCCCGAGAGGACAGACGTAGATGGGATGGGGCCGGGAGGACAAGGAGCGCGGTGCCGGCGCCTGGAGGACAAGGAGCACGGTGCCAGCTCCCGCACCCACTGGCTCCACGAGGCTGCAGCACGAGCCCCCTTCTGGGAACACCAGCCTGCAGCTCACCCAAAGAGCACCACAAGTCTCCAGGCAGAAACCTGGAGCAGGAGGAAGGGAGAAAGTGGCTGCACTCTCCCTGGCGACATTCCCGGGGGGGCGCAGCACCCAGACCTTCCAGCCTCCTGTCTTGCAGGCTGGTGGTCGCTGAGATAGTGAGTCCTGCCCTGCAGCCGGTGTCCCGCTGCGCCCTCACAATGGCACTTGCAGTGTGCCACAGCAGCCGGGGAGCTGGGGAGATGTCACCTTGGAAGGGAATCACAGCACGCCCGGCCCCAGGCTGGAGGAGAGGCGGCCCCAGGCGAGGGGCCACGGATGGCTGTGAGCGGGAGCCCCATGGATGCTGCTCACCCAGAGAGACCAGGCTTACACCTGCAGCACCCGCTCCCAACTAGAGACCGGCATCTTGCACTTGCATTAGCAAGGATCAAGAGTGTTATATTGCAGGAAGAGAGAACCTGGCCCATAAGTTATGTATTTCGTTGACGTATTTCAATGCCTGCATTTGCATTTACAATCCAATGAAAAATTTATGACTGTTAAACTCATCTGTACATCATAATTAAACACAAACAATCAGTCCTAAATAACTGTTTACCATATTGCATATTCCTTTTTGCAATTAATCTCAACGACTCCTTCTCCTTGTAAATAAATACAGGAGGTAGCATCTTCCATCACATCGTACTCATAGCAGCATCCAGTGGAAGATGAAGAGTCACGCTGACATTTCAAGAGAGTGGTTACCTGCTTAATACATAGATTGGAAATCCCGTCATTTTCAAATAGATGCCTTGTTCTCCTGCTAACTATTTGTTCTGAGAAAAGCCTCTGAGAGAGATTTATAGGACAAGTGCTGTTTAAACATTAATCTTCACACAGGGAACGCGGGAAGCAGGCTGCTCTCAGGGTTTGACCAAGGGATAGGGGACCTGCAGAGGGGATGCTGAGCCAGTCCCTGCCCTGCAGCCCAGCGTTGGCTCTGCTCATGCTCTCCTCCGTGGTGAAAACCTGTGCCATGGTTTGGGGACACGATGCGGGGGTGCCAGAGAGCAGAGGAGCACCTGGGGCCTCCAGGAAGGGCAGCGCCTGCAGCCATCCTCAGGCCGGGTCAGCTGCCCCGAGCACAATGAGCACACGCACAGCAGCACCTGACCGTCCCTGCCCCTGTTCCCCCGCTCTGCTCACAGGGGCAGCAGCGGCACCGACCCCGTGGGGCAGGCCAGGCGGCCAAGGAGCTGCCCCCCGACGCTCCCTCCGTCCGTCCCCACTGAGCCCAGAGCACCTCGAGCAGCACGGCCTTAGGATTCAGCAGCAGCCCATTTCCTTTCAGGCATAAAAAAATGAAATAGCGACCTTCTGATAGGTTCTGATTGCTGGATGGCTCCAAATGAAATAGCGTTTGTCCTGAGAACAAGGTGAATAAAAGACTTAATGGAGTTCAGTGATGCAATACAAATAACGGTGTCCCTTTACATTACCAGTAACACATGCTGCACCCTCTCTGGATCCCTGTTCTCTCAAAATACTTCAGCAGGAAGCCATCTGTACATAGGATGTCTTGCTTAGCATCCTCTCCCAAACACTGCATTAATCACCCTTTAAAAATGCACGGTCTCAGGGAATACACCCATGCTGGGGGCAAGGAGCACACAGCTCCTAACTCCAGCCCTGTGGTGGCTGCAGCGTGGCTGTCAGCCTGCGCTGTTCCCCTGCGTCCGCAGCCAGGCCCGTGGCACCCCTGGGCACAGCGGTGCCGATGCTGCCAGGCACCGCGTCCAGCGACGCGCAGGCACACCTCGCAGCCCCGGCGCGGGAGCGGCTCTGAGCTGCAGGCCTGGTGCCATCGGCTGTGCACAGCGAGGTCCTCATGGTGCCTTGGCGAGGAGATGCAAAGGAGGCTGAAGGGTACGTGACAGCTCACGAGACCGCTAATTGTCTATGAAGGATTTCTCCTCCAGATCATGGGTTTATATTGTCCCCAGGTTGGTGCTAGTGACTGGAAGCTATTTCCACCTGGAGACCCACGTGAAATAAAGTTGAGTGATTGTCCCAGGCTGGGTCCTAGCAGACTGATCTCACAAGCTCCCATTACTGACACAGGAAAGGAGCAGCTGGAAGTGTAACTGCAAAGGGCAGAACCGCCCTCTGCCGTGCTCAGCCCCACAAAATCCAGCTGGTTCGGTGCGGCAGCGAGGCGGGGAATGCCGGCAGCACTGCCCTGAACACTCCTCTCCCACCAGAAAATTCCAGCTCTTAGGCCTGTCAGCTTGCCAGCTTCCGCAAGCACCAAATTCCCCAATGAAATCAAATTCTTCAGAAGTGGTTAAATTTGCGGATGTTAATTTTTGTTCTAGTGTTACCAGTCTCATAGTCGCAGTTGTTTATTTTCAACAGTTGTTTACCCAGTCTTTGCTGTAAACACATTTTCACAGGTCAAAAGCATAGCATGAAAATCACCAAAAATATTTGTACCATGAAGATTTTCATCTGGTAAATTCAATCAGGAAAAAAAAGCAGGGGGGAGGTTGAAAGAAGCAGAATGATGACTGCTGTTCCCCTAACCCCCGCTCCCCACTCTCTGCCCATGCTGCAAAGGCACGGCCGTGCTGTCTGCAAGCCCCGTGCGGGGGCTTGATGCGAGGGCACCCAGCGCGGCGCCCCGCGGTCGGCGACCAAGCACGCAGCCCTTCAGCCTCCTCCTGAGGCTCACGCTGCTGGGTGGGGGCTCCGGCTCAAGGCTGCTGGGGGAGGCTGGAGCAGGGAGCATGCCCTCTGTTATTGAACGACATCCTAAAAACATTGCCTCTGGCAACCAGCAGTGACGTGCATCTGCCATGCACCGAGAAACCCCCACCTTACAGCTGTGTTTGCCATTGCGCATGAGCTTTCTGCTGAGGCAGAACTTGCAAAACAAAAGGGCCAAGGATGAACAGTGGCCCAGCTTCCCAAATTCAGCAGCAAATGATACCCTAGTACTCTAATTGACCCCAGAACAGTTTGCTTAACTTCTAGTTAGGAAGTTTGGTGGCCGGGCAGGAGGTTACACATGCAGATGGAAAACTGCAGGAAGGAAAAAGACTCCAGAACCCACGGTAACCCTCTCTGGTCTGCATGGACTGAAACTGCTCCAGCTGGAGACTCAAAATTGTCTCAAACAAATGCAACTGACTGTCTTTTTCCTGTCTTGCAGTTCCTAACAAAGCTGTTTTCATTATCTGAGACCCCCCTGGTGAAACGTTAGCATCTCAAGTAACCATTCTAAGTGGAACCAGATTAGGAAAGCAAACGGACAACACAAGCAGAGAAAACAGGTATCATTTTCTATGTTTCAGTTTCTATTAGTTTCAGAGGTAGGTCTCTATTATACCCACTGTTTGTCCATGGTCAGAGTACATTTGACAAATTGGAATTGAAATGTGTCTGCTGATGAGACTGACACTGTTATTAGATTTAACTCTCAATCACCAGCTGAGCGAAGTGTAATACAATTCATCAGGTACCACTCTTACAGATATTTTGACTGGATCCTGTAAGCAAACCAGAAGAAAAGTGCTCTATAACGATTATTTGGTTTGCAAACAGCTTATGGGTAGCAGCCCAACACTGGGCAACAGGCGAGCAGGAGAGGGAGGGGGTGCACACACAGCCACCCCTGGCTGGAGGCTGCCTCTGCACTGTTCTGTGGCACACCTGCACAAAGCCCTCGCCCACCCAAGGCTGCTCCAGCATCTGCAAGGCACCCCTGGGCAACCTTGCAATAGCTGCGGCAACCTCCCCACCGCCACCCGCCACCAGACGGGCCGACTGGGCCACCTCCTGGGGCTCAGCAACCTTCCTGCACGGGGCGGCGCCCAGCAGGGGGGCTGCAACGCCTGCTGCCCCCGCCACTTCGGGGCCCCACCGAACTCCCTGGCACTGCTCTGTGCGAGAGGCTGCAGATGCCACCGCAGCCACCTGCACGTCACCTGCCTGCCTCCGAAATGCCAGAGGGCGGACGGGCTTCTCTCCAACCTGCCGCATTATGGCTACGGAGAAAGTTCAGTCGGAGCAGCAGGGAAGAAAATTTGCCTGCTAATTGCTAATGAACAACAAGTTTCCTTGCTAGCATGTAAACGAGGAAGTGTGGCTGTTCTGCTGCATAATGTGGCTTGTGAAAAGTAACTTGTAAGGCGGGATTTTTTTCCAGGGTAAGCCAGTGCTCCAATTACCAGTAAATTGCTGGCACTCGCTATGACTGCATATTAACTCAAAGCAAGTGAATGTTCGTTGAATTACCCAGAACAGTAAATAGCTCTTTGTGGGGTGTGTAAATAATCCCTGGGTATCCAGGAAATTAGGAAAAGACATTTTAAAAACTAATTTGCCTGGGTAGAGTTAAAATTTAAAAGGAAATTAGCAAAGGACGGGTTATCAATGAAATGGTTATTTCGATTGTTATGAGCTTGGTCATGTATTTGTGATTAGAAAAAGAGTATTTCTGAAGAGATGCAAATACTCCTTCCAGATTTTAACAGAGCTTGTATTCTTTCATTTTGCACAATTCACTCAGCCCTGACCTTTTCACTCAATATTAACTGAAGCATTCGAAATCCCAGCCACTCCATTTGGGGGGACCAGAGTGCCTGGTCCATGGGAGTGGGCGAGGGTCGGGTACGGCCCTGGCTGGTGGTGGCAGCAGCAGCCCCAGGCAGGGAGGTCCCCAGAGCAGCTGTGATGGCAGGGCAGGAGGAGACCCATTGGTCATGGTGCTGTGCTCCATGAAGTCCAAATTCTTCTGCTCCTCCTGGGTGGGTGACTGCTAACTGAGTCACTGCTAACAAACTACAGGTTTAATAAATGGATGGGACTTCGGCTTTTTTCTTTCTCCTCGCTTTTTATTTATTTATTTTTAAATTCAACTCCCTCATCACTGAGCTAATGCACTAATGGACACTTACCATTACCTAACTTCCGACCTAATGGGCACAGTAAATAAGTGAAAGGCTCATAAAATCAAATTTACTGAGCATCATTCCTTTTGCTGTCCATTAACTGAAACTATTTATTAGGTTAAACATATCTAGGGTATAGAGCTATATTCATCTTACATTGGAGCAGTTACACGGGCATTTTAGGATCCCAGGAGCTCCTGCACTCACAGGATGAGCAGAGGCTGTTCACACCCCCCAGCCTGCAGCCTACAGGCAATGGGGCTGTCATGGTGCTGTGGGCTAGGAGGGGGCAGAGGGAGGAAAAAGAGGGCGCTGAGGCTGGAGGAAATGTGCTGTGCCATCTTCTAAAAATTGCAGGGTTTTGTCCTCTCTGGAAAAACGCTATTCCAAGAGCTATTCCTCACTGTGCTTTCAGTGCATGCTGGCATCACCTTGGTCTGGATGCTCTTTTGCCTTAGACTTGTCCTTGAGTGGAAGAGCAGTTTACAGCTTATACCTGCTCAGCACGCAACAGCAAGTGCTCTCACACAAGGGATTTTGTTAAAATAAAACATTGTTTGTCCTTGTTACACTAAAAGTGTAGGTGCTGATGTGCTTGTCACCTATGAAAATTGTAGCACCAGGCACTAGATCAAAAAAAGGCTTGTTGAACCAGGATAGCAAACGTCTGCTCTAGGGAATTTGCTCTTAAATGTTACTGAGTACCAAAAGAGGAACAAACCCCACAGCTTTTCATTTGCTAGGTGCATTGACTTCAAGGGGAATCAGTAATAAGGGGCCATGGGACCACAGCGCACATGATGAACGCTCGCTTGGTCTCCGTTCTGAACTCCCTCTCTGCCCCGTCCCCAGCAGCGTTTAGAGAATCAGAGGATCACCTCCCTGCGGGCTGGCTGCTCCGCTCGCTGCCCAGTGCCCCAGGGGGTGCCTCCAGCACGGGTACCCCTGCCCTGCGCGCCCTCCTGCCCCCTGCCCCGGGGCTCGCCCCGCAGAAATGGGACCCTCCGGGCAGCCTCTGCCGGGGTGGTTCCCCACACGCTGTGGGGCCTGACACGGGGAATGCTCAAAATGCAACCCATCTGTTTGCCTTTGCAAAACAAATACACGTGGCCGGGTCACCGCTGCTGGGCTGGCTGTGCTGCCGTCTCGCACAAGGAGGAATCAGCCTTGCTCCGTGACACATAAGCGTATCTGTAATAGGGTCTGGTATAAGGTACGGTGAAGACGTGCTAAAAGTACCAATTATGTCTTCTGTTTTCTATCAAAAGATAGAAGTTCTGTCTTTATCTTCTGGCATTCAGTTCTTTGTAGAAATATAAAAAGAATTTCAATTGAATCGGCTTTCTGAATAGCAAATTACAATCTACTGCCCTTAATGGGTAATATCCTCTGCCATCAAGGCTGCCTTTAGGATTTCACGGTCTCCCATAAAGAACAGTTTTACTGGATTATCAATGAAAAGAATAGCTGTAACAAAAGACAGGTTGATAGCATTTTTTTTTTTTTTCCTTCAGGTCTGGCAAGTTTCAGCGAGTCAATCTCTCATATGAAGTTAGGTGCCTTTGCTTAACTCCTAAAGAAACCCTGGCGCTCCACCACCCCCCACTGGCTGTGCCTCTCATCTCCACAGACCTACGGGGTGTTGGGGCTAGGTCAGGGCATGCTCCCCCTCCTTCTGCAGAGCCCCCACTGCTCACCCTGCAAACTGCACGCGGTGACAGAAGACGCAGCTTCCCTCCACGTGCCCCATGCGTGATGCCAGGTGCAGCAAAATAGAGCGAGGACCACTGAGTCAGAAGCCTGCACCACGGACAGATGTTTTAGATGCTTAGCCCAGAGACTGGAGGACATCCATGGTCAACACGCACAGGCCATAAAACATCCCAACGACTCTCTAGCGAAGAGCGGGCACAAGGGGAAAGGGCAAAACACCGTAAAAATGATGCAATGCTGTAGGAAGACTGCAGAGAAGTTCAAGATTTGAGGTCCCTGAGCTGGAAGATAATTTGCTACCTGAAAACATCCAGCTAGTGTGGGATGGCAGAGCACTTGCTCCTGGCAGCGTGGTGTGCAGCAGGCGTTGTGCTTGGGCTCAGCTCACAAGGAAACCCGCGGGGCTCACTTGGGCACGGCAGCCAGAGCTCCAGCTGGGCGAGAGCTGCAGTGTTCCTGGGCGTGGAAAAGTGCTGTTAGCCTTAATGATGGAGTCTGGTTTATAAATATCCAAAACAGAGATAGATTAGATGAACTTTGAAAACTTTCGTATATATATTTTAAGTGCTCCAGCTTACTAAGCTGTTTTTTCTTTTGTAAACTCCCAGGGCCCTAGTAAAGTCAGTCAACACACCATTACAATCATTTAGGGAACAGTAAAGCTTTGAAAAATAGCATTTCCACTGTGGATTTATAGAAACCATTTGAACTACAGTAAGCCTTGAAGATAACTCTGAAAGATACTTTTATTTCTCAATAATTTCTTGAGAATCATTAAAAGAAATGAAAACTCTACACCCTGGACAGACACAGGAAGGGAAAGCACTTTGAGGAGGAGCAAAAAATATTGCCTATACATAAGGAAATACATAAAAAGCTTGCACTGGGGTGCGAGATGGCTGAGGGGCAGCCGGAGCTCGCAGCACGCACTGAGTTGGTGCCATGGGCTCTGTAACAGGGCAGCGCCAACCTCCAGAGCTGAGCGATGCCGGGCAGGGGCAGTGGCCAGGGAGCGACGGGGATGGATCGCAGGGCCCCTCGCATCGCCCCTCTCTCACCCATTAGTCCTTTTGTCTGACTGTTCTAAAACAAAATGCAAAGCAGCAGCTCTTATTGCAGCTGAGTCATGACATTTCGGGCTTAAAACAGCGCTGTGCCCACGCTTCACGATGAATCAAATACTTTTTAATGTCTCCTGACCTACTTCTCAGATCCTTTACGGTATCTGCTTAAGATAAAACTCTTGCTAGGGATTAAAGCATTGATGGCAAGTGTCCAAAGGGCAGGAGAGACCACACTGTCACCACAAACTAAGGAAACTGCTCTTGGCAATTTTAATGTTGTATTTTACTCCTGGAAGAAGAAAAAACCTTCAAAACTTGGAATTATTGTAGGCCCCAACAGGAAGAGCTGGGACATTCCATCAAAGAACAGTGGCCTTTGGAAAAGAAACCAGCCTCTAAACATGCATCTTTCTTTCCAGCAAGTCAAGAAGGTACTGGTAGAAATGAGGATCTATTTTTGCTCTTAAATCACTTGATTTCCTGCAGCGGTGATGCTGTAAATAGGAATTAAGTAGGAAGTTATTTGAAGCTATTAAAAGCTTAAATGCCTGGCTTTCCCACCTATCAGCTGCAGCTCCATTTTGTCCCCAGCACAGGTGTCGCTTTGCTGTCAGGTAGCAAATGCACTCCTCGTATTTTTGAATTGATCTCTGCTGGGCAGCGGTGCCAGCCCAGTCCCAAAGGCAAGAGCTGAACCAGAGGTGCAGGACAGCACACTCTGTACGCTGCTTTAGCAGGCTTCCAGCTGTTACAGGACAGGAAAATGCAATCCAGGTCCAAATCTATGTCTCTCCAGCCACGTCGCACCTCTCCCCTACCCTCACAGCACATCACTGACCCCTGGTCAGGGCAGTCCCGCAGAGCTGCAGCCGACCAACCTGCATCAATCTGTATCTCACTGCATCACAGAGCCAAACGTTCAGGTGTCCCGCGGTGAAGCTTGGTGTCACGCGGAGACCAAGGCCTCGCCTGCCGCTCACACGGACCCGGCGGTGCCGCCTGGGGGGAGCTCGGGACCTGGCCGCAGCCACGGCGAGCCATGCTGACAGCTGCCTGATTCTTCCTCCAGGTTGCTGGTATCACCACAGCGCAGTTCGTGACTGGGGTTAATGACAGTTAAGTGAGTAGTTACAAGTACAATGGTAGTTGATTTTCAGTTAATTTAGCAAATTATGTCAGATGTACAGTCCCAGGCTGTTTAACATTCTCCTTCATTAACCTCAGTTATGACGAATCGCACTGCTGCATGCTGCACTTCAGATAACGTTCATCAATCCACCATGACTTGCACAAACGCCACTTTCTTTGCACTGATGGTGACAGGAAAAATCCAATTGTTTCTGCTGCTTTCCTGTGCAGATTGGGTCAGGGGGGGCAGGCTGCCGCAAACCCTGGCTGGTGCTGGAGACAGGAGCAGGGATTCAGACATGAGCACTTTGCCCTTTGTGTTGGGCCCACGCTTGAACTGACACCTGTGGACAGACACCAGGCTGCTTTGGAAGCCACCCTGCAGATGCACTGAAAAACTGTGGTCCTTGAACTTGAGGGTCTTTGAGAATTTTATGCTGATTCTCCTAAGAACTGGGTGAGTATCCTGGAGCTGTGCTTAAAATCTTGCCTTCTCCTGGATGCTGAATTTCTGTTCCAGCATGGACAGGACCTTCAGTTTGAAGCTCCCATTCTGTCAGTGAAAATCAGATGGGTGCTGTACGACAAATTATTTTTGTACTCCAGAGAAAGTTTCATTATTTTGATTTTCTTACCTTCATGAAATGAAAAAGAATTACTGTAAAAGAGGTCCTCTGGGAGAGGGAAAATGTAGGTTATTTCAAAGGCTCTGTCTGAACAAAACAACTTTTGGCCTGAGCCTGGTTCCTGGAAAATGTGAGAGCAGAAACATCCAATTCAGGAAATACAAAACTGGACAGCTTCTTGAGCGAGCTGTAACCACGTCTGAACACTTCAGCCTCCCTGAAGTGCTTTTTTCTCACAGGCACTACTAGAATACTTTGTGTTGGAAGCACGTTTCCTCAGACATCTAGTGTTACGAGGTTGTTCTCCAATGGAAAAATCATTGGCTGAGTATTCTGACAGGCACCAGCCAAGAATCCCCAGCGCCATGCCCACGTCTGTGCCGCGGATCACAGCGCTCCTGAGCACCGTGCCCCGCTGCGGGGAGTGCTGGCGGGGAAGCCGCAGGGCTGCTGCAGCCACCGGCGGGCGAGGGATGAGGGGACTCCTTGGTGCGCTTCTGGAAGCTCTCCTGGCTGGACAGACCTTGATCTTCAGGAGGACGAATGCAGAACACACAGGCCTCCTGTGGTGCTGAGGCATTTTATTCCCATTTCCTATCAGAATTATAAATCAGACAGGGGCTAATTAAAAATGCAAATAGATGCAGAAGCACAAAGGTCGCTTCCCAGTTTTCATTTGTAGAGTTTTATATTCAGTATGAGGAGTGCACAGGGCTTCCATACAAAGCATTTTCTCACTGTTTTCTCTCACCCTTAGTTAGAACTGGTATTCTTTGCAGTCCAGCCTTTATGGTGCAGCATCATTAATGCTTAATTGTTTTAATGAACTGTTCCGGGCTCCTGTAATTACAGGCGCTTCTGTTTTGTCAGCAGCTCTGCCAGGTGCAAGACAGGAGGTCAGGCAGAACACCTCCATCACTCGGGTTCGCCGCCGCCACGTCCTGCACGCTGCAGCGCTCGCATGTCTGAACCCACCGGGTTTTGAGGGTGCGTGCTGACCCCGTGCCCAGAGCTGGGCAGCCCGCGCTGGCTGAGCACCGGGAGTGCTGAACACGCAGAAAAAGGACCGCAGGATGGCTGCTGCTCTCCAGCAGTAAAACCACACAACAGTGTTGATTAATTTTCTGTGGTGCCAAATAGCACAGATCTGAATTAAAACAAGCGACACCAGCCGCTTTCAGGCTGGGAGCACGCGTAGGGCTGGATCTGGCCCGGGGGTGAGGGCCCCTTCGTGGTGCTGCAGCCCTCTGACCCCACTGCCAGGAGCGTGGCCACGCTCTCGTGGCTTTGGAAAAGCAGCACACGCTCTGAGATGTACCACAGCCTTCCTGCCGCAGTACAGAGAGAGTTAAACGCTAAGTGGGAAGCCAGCCCATCCAGATCATGGCAAATCATCCCTTATTACTTATTTATGAGAGTTAATTTCATGCGCTGGCATTTAACGCACCATATGGAGGAAGAGGCTTCTGGAGCCAAGCTACAGGCAGCTGAAAGCTGCCTTTTTTCTTTCTTTTTTATTATTATTATTTTTTTTAATACTGTTGAACGTGACTGCAGTGAGGTTAATTGTATTGCTGCTTTTACCAAGCAAAATTGCTTCTTGAAAAGCAGTCTAGCTAAAAATCAAAATCCTCACCCCTCTCAAATAGCAGGTTTATGCTGCAGAAGAAATTGGCATGCCCTGGAAAACAGACCCGATTACCTTGATGAAGCAGACTTCACAAACAGGCCAGTTTTGTAGATGCAGCTAAAATATAATTAGATGCTGAGGTGCATATAGCCACATCTAGTGGTTTTAGTAAGCAGCACTTCCTCCTCCTATTTGCTTCTCTGGTAGCAATTCAGAGGGGAATATTCTGAACTGATTTACCATCAAAGCCCACGTGTTCCATTCCAGGGAACTTAGGTACCTGCTGCTTTGTCCTGTGAGACCACAGCCCCAGCAATCTTACTCCCATTAATATCTTCTGTTAAATCTGGAGTGGCTGTCCTTTTTGGAGAACTTTTTGTAAGGGTGTCAAGGCCTAGCATTGCCCAGAAACGCTTGTGTAAACGAAGCCTGAATTTTATGTGTGTCAGTAGGTCCATGTCACTTCAGCCATGGAAGCAGCTATCTCTCTGACACACACACACACATAACAAATATATATTTAGGACTCCTTTTCAAAGGAGGGATTTCTCCAAAGATAAAGCTGAAGTAGATTCACAGCAAGGTTGTGGCACTTCTGGTATCTACCATACAGGGATGACATTTCCAACAATAAAAATGGCAGAACTGCCGAACAATAGCGATAGCAGGAACGCTTCGCTAGGGACAAGAAGTGCTGTCGGGTGTTTCAAGCAGGCGAAACTCTCTGAGGTCTCCTGGCTTTTAAACCTAGATGACAAACCTCAGCAACACACAGCAGAAATCCATGCGCCCTGCCCTCTTGCATCTCACACACAACAAAACCCCTTTATCTCTGCGCAGAACACGAGGCACGTCCCCTGGAGCGGGGTAGAAATCATGGTGCCAACTGCTAGAAGCCTGTGAGGAAGCTCAGCCAACGCTGTTCTCATCAGCAGAGCTGAGGACGCTCGATGAACACCAGTATTCCTGCAAACACACGCACTGTGCGGCGCTCCAGAGAACGAGCACCAGCGCTGCCGGGGTAGGGCCCCATGCCTGAGCCTGCCCGGGGCTCCTCTCCCTGGCCACGCAGCAACCAGGGTGCAGCCGGGCCGCATGCTCACACAGCTGCCCGCCTGCCTCCCCCTTGGCTTCTTTCTCTATCAAATACCAGTTCCTGCTCATTTTTCCTCAGGTCCAATCAAAGCCTCTTTTCTTCAGATTTCCATGGTGAGGTCTGTGAATCCCACCAAATCCATTTGTTTCCTTCACTTATGAGGCACCTTTTGACTATCTGAGAAGCTCTCTGAACACTGTAATACAAAGCTGCTCTCATTACAGTGTTAAATTAAAATTTAGTAGAAGATGCACAAAGCAGAATAAACTTTCAATTAAAATATAAACATTATTACTGAGAAAGAAAACTGGAGGGAGCTGCTAGGCTTCTTTGCATTAAAAATGCCTGAGATTTAATTTCACTGTGACATCTCCTTGGAATTACACTGCTAATTGATCAAATTTTGTCTGTCTGTTATTTAAACTTTCAATAAAACTTAGATTAATGGAAGGTGTAATCCTCCCGGGCAGAACAAATATTCCCATTGTTCATGTCAGGTATGGAATAGCAATGCCCTGTAACAGCTTTTGCATTCAATCTGTGAACACGAAGTTAATCATAGAAGTGCAGTGATTCTTTAATTGCTTGAATGAAATTTTCTGTGTGTCATTTCTCGTCCCCGCTCTTTCCCACCCCCCAGTCTCCACTAAATGCTGGTATAGATCTTTAGAACTAACTAGGGGTAATTTTCAGGAGTGATTTGCTTTCTTCACAATGCGAATAAACACAAAGCTTTCTCCATCTGCGATGTTCCAGAGGGACGGGAGCATCTCCCCACCTGATACTCCTGGCATTGGGTCTTTCCTCCCATAGGAAAAAAAAAATAAAAAAAAATGAAACAACACAAAAACGACAAGTGTCCTGCCTTGTGCAGAATAAAGAAAAATGCTCTCAAGCTGCCCTCGTATACAAAGCCCCCCAGCTTCTGGCCTAGCCTCAGAGATTGCAGCCAGGCTTTGCAGGAACCCCGATTTCAGAGCCCTGCAGTCACACAGCGGTGGCACGCAGCGAGCGCATGGCTCGCACGAGCACCCACAGCAGCCGCAGCCCGTCCTTAGCACAGCTGACCTCCAGCTTCGGAGGATTTGATTGTTTTCCTTCACAACCTGGATGTTAGCACTATATATTTTTGAATACATTTGAGGTAAAACCATTTCCCTTTCTCAAACTGAATTTCAGTGGATTACATAAAGCTCCTCCACAACTCAGGATGTTTTCCAAATCGGCTATTTTAGTTTGCCTTCTCAGTGAGGGCCGTAATCTCTTGCATTTTTAGACATTGTGGTGACTTTCCAAGGGAGAAGTACCGTTTGTAAAGAACATTGATAACATTACCGTGAAAATTATGCAAATTCAATGACCGCGTGATGCACAGCAGCAGCCCTGAAAGCTGTGTTCCCCCTTATGATTTAAAAACCATTTTCCCTGAAAGCACTGTGCTAGCACAGCAAAGCCCTGGCTGCACGCCAGGCAGCGGGGGGTGGTAGCGGTGGCAGGCTCTGTGCGACGGGTGGCACGGCCGGTGCCACCCCTGCCGCAGGATGGTCGACTGGGCTGAGGAGCTGTGTGTAGCCACCGAGCCTGCAAGGGGCTCCGAGCCATCGACTGCAAGGACATTTGGGGGCCTCTGGGCTGGGCAAGCAAGTACAGGTGATGGAGAAGCACCGAACCCGTGATGCTGCGGCAACACCCGGTCCTGCAGCACAACCACGGGGCTCCCAGCCCGCAGAGCTGCACAGGAACCCCCCAACCGAAATGAAATGCTCATTTCTGAGCAAAATAGAGATGTTTTATAGCAGTATTGTTTCTTCCGTTTACGTAGGGATCCACACGATTCAGAAAGCTGCTTTGTATCCAAAATACCTCGGTAGCCTGCTGTATTGGAGTGTGGAAATGGGTGCAGAAATAGCAAACCGTTCTTCACAACCTTGGCTATTCACGTACATGTAAAGCTCAGAAGAAGACCACGCTGTTACATGCACAGGCCATAGCATCTGCAGCTAGCTCCAGTATTTCTAATTTGTTACACACGGAAAATAACCACTTTGGAACAAGTATTCCCCAAACTTGTAGAAGCTAATGTCTAAACCCAAACTATGTGAAGTCTCATGACGAAAATATTACCTTTCCCTGTAGGCTGTCTTGCTTACATCTGCCTGTCACCCCCACCAGAGCAGCGCTCACGTGGAAATTTGCTGCCTGAAACAGCCCCAGGCAGAGCAGCCAAGGCGTAGCCCAGAAGCGAGCCCTCGGGTCAGAGCGTGCGGCCGGAGGGGGGACACGTCCCGGCTCCCGGGGCACTGAGAGCGCGGCCAGCCCACCACCACAGGCTGCACGGGGCTCGCTGCGGGCAACCTGCATCAGCCCTGGACAAAGGGCACGACACGCACCAGAGCGACACAAACTGTTTGCAGATGCTAACGCCAACAAGCAGTGAGGAATCACAGGCTGTTCCTCGCCATCCTTTTTCCACGGGGAGAGCTATGCGTCCACACTAAACTTGGCACTCATGAGGAGGAAATCACACGGTATTTCTTCCTGTCGCATGCCTTTTCAGCAAATTTACTCTTTGACAGACTAAGACCTTTTGTATCATGCAGAATTAAAAAACAAAAGAGGGCAATAATAAGAGGAGGAAGAAGTTAGGAAGCAACTAGTTTGTATTCTTTCAGCAGTACTGTTTGTTGTGCAGTGCTAAATTAACTCCCATTAATTCATTGTGAAAACCGGCCTTGGAGAATAGGATGGAAGTTACAGTTTGTTCTCCTGAATTACTGTTTCATGGTAGCACTTTATTTTAAGAATAATTAATGATAACTCAGTGGAAAAAAAAAGTCTTTTAATACATCTGAAGTGTGTCAATGGTAGATGGCTGCCACTGTACCTGCTGAGAGTCTTATTTAAATCAGTCAAGTATTTTCATTGCTGTGATTCATATTTTCATCTTCCTATGCCTATGCCCTGTTTATTGCAAATAAACAGGAAAAAGGAAAGAGAACATACATTTAAAAAATAACAAATTTATATATTCAAAACAGGAACAAAAGGGCCAAGCGGAGGCATTCCGCTCCTGCTGCCCACGAGGTGGGACGAGGGGGCTGGCAGGCGCAGAGCAGGGCTGGACCAGCTGTGCCAGGGCCCTGGGGAGGCTGCGGCTCTGTGCCAGCAGGAGCCACCCGCACACAGTCACACGCGTCTGCTCGATGCTTCGTGGCCCACCTCTGGGTTGGGAAGGGCTGGCAGGAGCTGCCAGCAGGCCAGAGCGAAGGCCCAGCTGCCCCAGTTCCTCGCCACGCACAAATGTCTTTGAGGCATCTTTCTCCCCAGAATGGCTGGTTCTGCTATTTCTAAATATACTTCTGCTACCACTTAAAACTTAATCATATCCTCAATGACTCATGCAGAAAAGCGCTTAGCTAGATGGCAGACGAATTGAAAATAACAGGGACGCAAACACAGTCAAAGTTGCTCTGGTTTTAAATTCTAGCATTTTCTGAGGCAAATTCCTCCTGTACCGCTAGGAAACATCGCGCAGAATGCACCACTCCCAGAAACACACTTGGGATTTGCCACCACAGCTCACTTTACATGGTTGGTGCTTTGCTACTCACATGAGAAAGCAGCACTCAAAATCACACGAGGGGCAAGCGATGGGAAGAGGGATGTGAGATGCAGCTCGGGGTCCTCACAGGCCCCGGGCCCCTCCGAGGGCGGCAGCACCGTGCCCCAGAGCTTGCTGCCAGACCACCAGCTGCAGCCCCGCTCCTCGGCTCTGATCCGAAGTGTGACACCATGCTTCTTGGGCAGGCTGCGCCGCAGCTCCACAGCAGGGCTTTGCAAAAATCTGCTTAAGTGATATACACAGGTAAGGCACACACTGTCCTCATTCAAGTATGGGAGTGGCTGGAAACGAAGAAGATTCATATCTGCTGCAGGAGGATTTCAGGGATCGATATGTTCCAACATATGCTTTAGTACTTCCTGGGTTCCCATATGTATCTCATGAGAATTCTTCATTTACCATTTTTTTTCCCAGGGTTACGAAGCCAACTGTTTTCCTATGCGCATGTATGTGCTTTGAAGCAGTGAGCCGACTTTTATAAAAAAATATCTTCTGTAGAAGGGGAAATGCGTGAAGCTGTGCTCCTAATCCAAACAGTCCATGATAAGATTATGTTGTGCACAGAGCCTTAGCTGTTCCTGCTGTGCGCTACTGTATTTAAGTGCTAAGCACATGTTTGGGTAGATTATTTTTCCAGGAAGCAGCTAACCACAACCTGTGTGCCAGCACATTTGTAACATTTTCTTCCCACCCTCTCTCTCCTCCTTTTTCCAGAGGATACTATGTTTGATGTCTCTGTAATAAAAGATTATATTAAAACTAGTAGGTGAGTGGGCTGCACAGATTCACAGCTGGAGCGGAGAAAGCTGCTCTGAGTGCTGGTGCAGCCAGACAAGCATGATTTTAGGGGTAAAGAAAACAAGGAAAAGGGCGTGAGCGTGTGCGTGCTGGAACATGGGGGAGATAGAGCCCAGCGCTGGTTGTGTTGGCTGCATGGCTGGCCCAGCATCACAGGTAGACAGACCCACAAGCTGCTCTGCAATTGGGCTTTTGCAGCATGCATACTTAGCAGCTAACATGATTTCTCATCAGGTCAATTAATTAACAGGGAGGGCCCTTAAGGTTGGAAAAGACCAAGGGTTGACCAGCTTGATTTTAATCCAACAGCAGAAGACTTCTGCAAGAAGTAAAAGATGCAGCAGGTGCTGAAACCTTATTCCTAAAAGGTGAAATTCACGGCTCGAAACAAAGCCCACGAAGACCAGCTCAGCTGGAACGCACCCCGAGCAGTGCGGCTCCCGCTCTTCTGCTTGGGCGTTTTTTGTGCAGCTCCCTGGGCTGATTCTGACCACTTGACTGGTCTCAGTGAACCCAGAAACTTGGCTAGCTGGCTTACAGCAGGCAGTGTCAGCCTACACTGCAGCAGCATTCACAGCCCTGGACAGAGGAGTGCAGGAGTTGTAACATCATCGCAGAAAGAGCAAGAAGGGATTTGGGGGAGCCACGTAGTGCCTTCCCCATCCCAAGAAGGGCCCGCTGTTCCCATCACTGCTGGCAGGCATTTGTCTAGCCAGTCCTCAAAGGCTCTCAAGCTTGATCTCCTCTGCAGGTCACCTCTGCCAGCCATTCACCAGCTCCCCTGCAAGGCAGCTTTTGCTAATGCCTAACCTGAATCTTTCTCACCAGTCAGAGATCTTTATTTCTTGTTCCAGACAATACATCAGCGGGGAGCACATTGTTCTCTTCCTCCCTGTAAGAGCACTTTCTATACTTTCAGACTCCTTGGCCTCAGCCCACTCCTCTACAGGCTGAGATTCTTTCAATCGTTCCTTATTGTCACGCTCTCTAGACAGACACAATAGATGACATGGCAGAAATAAGATGACTCAGTAGACAGCTCCAGAGCTGCCTGCCCTGGCATTTTGTATAGAGCTGTGGGTGCTGCTGTTTGGCGTGGCCCTGGAAATCAGGGTGGGCCTGCTGTTGTTGTAAGGTCGTAGGCAGAAGCTGCAGCGCAAGCTGGGGGGTGGAGCAGCACCGGGACGTGCCGCATGGAACAGCCACCCGGCCATGGGGGAGCCAGGGCAAAGCCACAGCACCGGGTGCATGCCCACAGGGCAGCTGAAGGGTGACACAGTGACTGGCACAGCTCACGGGGCCTGCCAGCAGGGACTTGGTTTTTGGCCTTATTGCCTGGAAGACTATTTTAAAATAATTAAAAAGATGGAACCTTTTATGTGGTTTCCGATGCTTTGATCAAGGTTTTTTTAAATTAACCTATCTTGCTTTAAGCTGCTGAGAGAGTTCGTTTCACCCTCACTGAGGACATCACAATGCACCTGATGATACTGTGGCAAGGGGTGGGCTGCAGCAGGATGCCAGGGGGAGCCGCAGGGCTGGGCAGCGTACACCACACCAGCTGGGTAACAGCCAGCACCATCTGGGGAAAGTTAACCCAATAATCCAAATATAAGCACAGTCTCCAGCTAAGGTGTGCTTGGTTTTGTGCTAAACATGAAATAGTTTGCTGTCGTTTCAAATCAGGAATCAAAAAAAAAAAATGAATTATTGGTTTTAATTAAAAAAAATATTTTACATCACATACTCCTTGCTGTCATTTAGACAAAGGATAGTGTCTGACAGCTGTGCAGGTGAGCAGACCAGAGCCCCTTGTGAGGAATTGGGATGAGCAGGGTTTTAAGCAAGAACAGAGAAGGGAGAACTGCTGGGACTGACACCACACTGCCTCTTCCCTGCCCACTGCAGGTGCCCAGGGCTGGAGGCACGGTGCAGTGAGGAAGACAGGCAGAGGCAGAGAGGGTGAGGAAAACCAGGCTGGAGAGCTCCAAGAAATGGCTACAAAGGTTCGCTTTTTCAGTTCATATGCTATCTTCAAGCAATCATACCTCTCCCTCACCATGTCCCTTGGTGGAGGAGACACCTGGAGTCCCTGGTCCTGCTGCCCCAAGTGCTCCTACAGGGAAATGGCCCCATTTGCTCTTGGCCCTGTTTTGAGCTGCAAGAAAACCCAGGAGGGACTGGACTCCTGGCCCACCCCTTTCACACAACGCCCAAGCCACTGCTTAAGCACCAGTGATCCTGAAAATCAAAAAAAGTTGGCAGTCAGAAAGCATCTTGCTCTTTGTTGAGTATGGGGGAAAAATGTTTGAGAAACCCAAACAGATACAGGGGAAGGAAAATTTAAGTCACTTATAACAGGTACTTTCCTTAAAGACCTGAAAACCTGTGGAAGAAGTGAGGATGAAATAAGAAAAAAGATTTATTGAGTCTCAAAGCCTCCAGTTAAAATTAAATGCGGTGAGAAAAGTGGCTTTCCACATTTAATTGTCTTTTCCACAGTAACTATGTGTCAGTCTCCTCTAAAAGCCTATTAATTCTGTAATTTAGTGCTAGCAAGAGCTTGGAGACAGACAAAACCACCACTGGGTTTTTTTCTTAATTCATTGACTAACTGTCATCAGGCATCAGTGTTAGGGGTGCTTTCTCCTTGAAGACTCCAAATACTAAAAATTAAAAACTTTTTATAGTCTATTTAATAAAAAAGTGCTGGCACATCAGTTAATAGAATGGATTCTATGACATTGTATGTTAGGATTTAATTATGGCTAAAAATAACCTGACATGTCAGAAGAGCTACAGAGAAAACACTTTTCCAAGCACAAGGAAGGATTAGCTCAGATGACTTCTGTGGTTAGATGTAATTTATTTGTTCAGCCACAATTTTAGAGTTTATTCTGAAACTAGACAGAGGTGGTAATGAAGTTAGTAACCCAAGGAAGGGCTGGTAGGTCTATAACTTGCTATGCAACCTCAAACGTCAAGTAAACTGCCAAAAAAAATCCACATTACTTCAGAGTCAGCAGCAGCAAAGCAATACTCACATTCTTGTCTTTACAAATTGTTAGTAAAGATACTAAAATAAGCAAGTAATCAAAGTCATCTGCATGAGAAATGGCCTCGCTCCTCCGCGCCTCCCCGCCGGAGCAGGTGGGCAGACCGAGGGTGCAGACGGCGCTGCTGGATGCACGGGGACAGGCTGCAACCAGGGACCTCAAGCCATGAACAGAAAGGATCATTTTTTCAAGTCCAGATGTCACCAGAAGGGCCCTGCAGCTCATTCTGGGAGCGTGGGCAGCCCACCCTGAGCCACCCAGTACCTGCTGGTATCCGAGCCCACTTCTGAGCAGTCAGTGACATGCAGATGGGAGATCTGGGTGATCCTGGGTCACTTGGGTGCCTCAAGTAATACCAGCAAGGAACCTGAAGGGTCAGCATAAACAAGAACTAGCATCATAAATGAATAGCTCCTGTGCTGGAGGGAAAAAGAAAAAAAAAACTACTCCTTTATTTTCTACACAATTCACCCATTACAGTTTTTCTTGCATTATTTCAGGTAAATCAGCATGCAACTTCTCTACAACCCTCCTGCAATTTAAGCAGAAGGCAGTAGGAATGTTTTTCATTATTTTGCCAGCTGTTTCAGTTTCTCAGGCCTGCTGTAAACTAGAGTAGGTTTTATAGCTGGCAAAATGTGAAATTTAAACAGATTGTTTGCCTATTCTAATGTATTTTAATGAAGTGCCTTGTCTTGTTTCTCATGCAAGGCTTCCACATAATTTAAGTTTTCCCCCAGTCATTTGTTGTTTAGTTCCTTTAGAAAGGGGCAGCACTACCAAGGGAAATGCTGCTGCCTGTGCTCCATCTGGTTTCCTGTCCCTGAAGCCCACGGCAGCAGCCCGGGAGCTGATGAAGACGGAACTGCAGGAGGAACACCCCGGCTGCTCCAGGAGAGTGGCAGCAGTGACCACGCTGGGCATGCCTGGGCCACGATGGCCATCTCCTACTGCACAGTACAGCCAAGATCACACTCCGAGTGCAATATACTGACATTGCCTGTGGTAATCCTGTCCAGCATGGATAGGAACTGAGGGAAAGCCATCCCGTCATGATAGGAAGTGAAGCATGAGGCTCCAGGGAGAGCTGCAGGCAAGTCCATGCAGATGTGCAACTTGCAGTGACATTTTCAGGAGCTGCCATTAAATAACAAGGAGGAAAAAAATTGAACTGTGTGTATGAAAGATGAAATTGCATCTCTACGGAGGGCCCAAATAAAACCAAGTCGCCAGATAAAACCACAATATTCTGGAAGAAGATTCCGGTGAAATCCAAGAAGCGTGCATAGCGTATTTTACATTCTGCAATTAGTTTCACTCCACCACACCTGTTAGAAACCTAGGAGATACAGAGGGGTATTTACTGTCTAATTTTATACATCCAACTCAGTTGCCTGAATCAAAGGCCCGTGAACACAGCACCAATGTCACCTGACACACGGCCAAGGCAGAGCCAGGCAGAACTGATCGTTGCGGACAATGCTCTTTTTCTGCCTGGATGTTTCTCACCTTTTCTGCACAGGCGACATGCTGACCTCAGAATGGGAGGATGCTGTGGCTTCCCAGAGTCTGCCCTGGCCGTTACAACGCATGCAGCTGGGGGGTCAGCTGTCCTCTCACGGGGCACACACGGTCCCATTGTACACTGGTGGTATGTATGCCTTGGCTGCACAATCACTTTGTCCTCTAGTCCCACATATGCAAATACACAGACTTCAAAAGTCTTAAAACTGGTCTGGTAATTTGTTCCCCTGTGATTCTACCAAAAGGACAAAAAAAATAAACCCCCCTTAGATTCAAAGTTTCCAAATTCAAGACTGGTATTTTTGCATATACCTTCTTCCCCACTTTAAAACCACCAGCTCATCTTCCTTCTGGAGAAAATAACTGCATTTCAAACCAGATTCAATGACCAACATGACATTGTGAAGGACATACCAGCATTTGTCATCTCTCCAGATGAGTTGTTAGGCATTTATAGAAACATTTTCTCCCTGGCACAGCTTAAACTAAGTACTTATTTAATTTCCTCTAGAGAAATGTGTTGGAAAAAATCAGTAAGATAAATCTGTCATCATAAATAGTAATAAACAACTACTCTGGCATAGTTGCTTATTTAGCAAAGTTATTTGAATATTAATGGTTTTTACAGGTATGCCTCCATGGTAAGAATCCAGGAGGGTGATAACTCAGAACTAGAGGAATCCCGAGTTTCAATCACAAGGTATAATTTGGGTAAGGTTATCCTAGTCAACTGTGTATATAATAATATACATTACAGTATATGCATATAGCGATCGGAGAACTTTTCCCAGTTTGGAGTACTTACACCTCTCTCAGAAGAAACTCTTCATTGCTTATGTCAAGAGATGTGTTGGAAAGAAGAACTCAAAGGACAGGAGACTGAAGGACGTCAGGAGAGTGGTTATGAACTTTAGAGTACTTTTAGCAAGTGCCATGATATTCCCTCCACTCCACAGCTCTCAGGTACCATCTCACCCTTCCTTGCCAACGCACGCTCCTGTTTGAGCTCCGTAGCAGTGCCCAATTCCCAGCCCGCCCTCCACCTTCAGGGCTCGGGAGCAGCCCCAGCGCTCCACCAGGTGCCAGGGCAGGGCTGGGGAGGGGCAGCCGAGGGGACTCGGTGAGAGCCCCGACACCACTGCTCCCCCCAGGAACAGGGCACTGGGGGCCTGTGCTGCCAACACTCCCAGCCCCGAAGCTCCTAGTCTCTGGTATGTAAAGGCAGGTGTAGGAAGGGGTGGTAAAGGTGGACGGTAAAAACCATCAGGAGGGATATAGGAAGGCTCCAGGGACCCAGCTGACAGGCAGCTTTCATGCAGCGCCCTCGGAGAGGAAGAGGTTTACCCAGAGGTGCAGAGGCTGAGACAGCAGCTAGCACAAACACCCAAGCAAACATTATACATTAAACCTGCCAAAGACTGCTTTCTGCTGTGGCCTGACCCAGTTCAGTGTTTATTTTTAGTCTCATTTGGTACATAAACAAAGCCCATGAGATCTCTCCACGTACACACACAGGCATCTCCTGCGTGTATCTGTGCTACTTTGCTTCCCCTGTTTGAAATCCTGGGCTGGGGTGGCAAAGAGGTGAAGTTCCTGCAAGTCTTATGGCACTAAATGGCTGCATAGTTCAGACATCCTTTATTAAGAGGAAGCCTGAGGAACAGGCTTGACACTTTTTGAAGACTAAAGACACATCAGCACAGCACTAAGAGGATTTTGTAGGAAACTAGGTTTCACTGGTGCCATGCTTGTTAAACAGCTGCAGTGAGATGCTGGGAACGCAAAGGGTCAAAGCCTGCACTTGCTACTCAAAAACAACTTGATTTTCACTTCCATCACGATGTTGGATCCCAGGCCCAGGTGGTATCCACACCTTTACATAAGGATGGAGGAATGCTCACTATTTTCACAAAAAAAACCTTCTGTTGGCAAACAAACCGTAGAGGATTTCCATCGCTGTTTCACGGGTCCCATTCTTCCCTGAAGACGGTTACAACTCGAGCTGCCCTCCAGAGCACAAGTGCCACACTAGTCCCCAGACGGGTGCCAGGTGGGGAGGGCGAGGTGTAGTACCTAACGCGCTGCGTGGAACCCCGCGCGGTGCCAGGGCCGCTCCCAGCACGGAGCCGCTCAGTGAACAGAGCCCTGTGCCCTGTCCCCGCCGGGGCAGCAGGGATGTCTCGGGCTTCTTTGATGTTAGCAGCAGGAGACATCACAGCAGCATGGAGATGCTTATTATCCCCTTGGGTTCTTTTATTTGTCATAGATTTCAGCCTGTTGTATAATACACATTTTTCAAGTTAAGCATCAAAACAATGAATACAAACGAGCAAGGAAGTGTTCACTTGCTGAAGGAGGAGAATTACTAAGAGCAACATCATGCAGTATTATAATACATTAATACAAATGGTGTAGTAGTAGGAAATGCATTAGAGACATCTACAAAGACAAATTGCAGCTTAGTTCAAAGGGAAGAGCACTCAGATGTCTGTAAAACACTGCAGGCTGCTATCAGCAACCATCTCCTGAAACAACATTTGGATTTTCAGCTCTTTCCTGGCATACAGAGAAATACTCTCCTACTGCCCCCCTTTCCAGCTGTACTGGCTCGCTGGCTGCACGCAGATGCTCCCAGGCACCGGGAAGAGGGACAGCCACTGTCCCCAGCCAGGGCACAGAGCTGGGGCTGGTCTGCCGTGCTCAGCCACATCACTCCAGTCATCCCCTGGAACAGCTTATTGCATTTATTGGTCTAAGTGAAGATTTAATTACCGCGTATCAAGTATATTATATACATTGCTGTAAGTTGCTCGGTGTGCCTCTGGCACAGATGACTGTGCTAATAGAAATCCAAATCTATTTTAGTTTGATTTGAATCACACACGTGGCAAAAATGCCTGGAATAAAAGTAGGGATACAACCCCAGAACAGCAAAGGCTGGAACACCCAGGCTTTTAGGGTGAAAAAGCTCCTGACAACATTGCTAGGACTAGGAACGCAGATTAACTACACCATAGAAACATTGATGCTTTGGACACCATCACCAGAAGCACTGGAGGTGACTACTGCAAGGATTTCACCTTCACGCATGGGCCGAACCCCACACCTGGACACTCACCCTGCTCAGTAGCCCCCTCCCAAGCTCAATGACACTCACAGGACCCAGGGCCGAGACAGCTCTCGACCACTTCAGTCCTTGCTCCATCTCTGGAGTCAGCCAAGCACAAGAGGAAGTCACAGCGCAGCTGATCGCCCCAGCACCAGCCACCAAGCTCCGCATGGACTGTCAGCAAGCCCTGCGTGAAATGCTTGGGCTGCCAGAACCCGGCCCTGCCAGCCAACCCCTGCAGCAGTACTGGGCTCGGAGCTAGGAGAAAAGCCTGGTTTTGTGGATAGTATATGGCCAGCACTAAGGGTCTGGCTAGAGATTGATTGAACCTTGGGAATTCGGAGTCCCCAAGAAATTCAACCCTCACATGCCCTATCAATAAATTTATGAATAGGCCACAAACTCACAGTAAGAAAATACAGAGCAGTAACCTTGTTAATATTTGTTCTCTTGGAAACCGCACAGGTGCCAAGAAGTCAGGAAGAAAATGGCACTGCTGTGCTCTTGTTCCCTAAACGCTTGTTTTAACAGTGACTCTGAGCAGACCTGGGATTCAAGCCCTCAGGAGAAGGGAACACAGTCATCAGCTTCCTGGCACAACATTATACTGACTTGTAACTCCAAACCCCAAAATAACCACCAAGAACTGGATTTACACTGCTTTACATTTGAGAATACAACTCTAGAAGTAACAAAAAACTGGAGACATTGCTAAGAAAAAAAGGGGAGGTGGAGACAAAAATCTCTTTATGCTAATTTAATGGGTTTTATTCAAATGCTGAAGGCCAGGAAGAAACCAGCAACACACTTAGAACGCTGCTCCTACCTGCAGACCATTTACGAGGATCTTTAATCTTAGCAGAAGCAAAATAATATCTGAGGATCCAGACTGACAGGCAAGTCCAACAGAAAGCATCACTGTGCTCGCAGAAGGCACCCACCTACCGGCAGAGGCAGAAACCTGTAGGAAGCTGCAAAGCATCACCCTCTCCCTGCATCAGTCTCCTTGCTAACTCAAAAGGTCACAAAAACCCAGCACTAGGTTAAAGTCATTAAAAACAGCATCATATCACAAACATATCAACTTACCTCAGAAGTAAAAATCAACATAAAATCAGTGCCTCTTCCAAGATTTCTTCTTTCTAAAACCTGGACAGAGCCTTCCCCGGTTGCTGGCAGCTGGTAGGAGAGCAGAGGGGCAGGACCTGAAGCACTGAAATCTCCACGGCTTTCAGCTGGGGGTATTTGTACCAGGTGCTTTGCATTTTGCACTCTGTCCTTCCTGCTCCCTTCAGTTATATATTGGCGGTCTGCTGACCACTTAATTAGCTTAAATGGAGTTTAAAATTTTAGGTACTTGGCTAACATAGACTGGACTCTTATCCTTTGAGGATGCCATGCTGATTTGCACTCTTCTCTGCTTCTGGCTCGTCATTCCTCACCCTTCATCAGTGTAATTAGTACTGCAAATGAGCTCTGCACCACAGGTGTGCAGGCCTTCCCTCCCTCCCGTGCTTCTGTGTGTCTGAAAGTACGATTTTATCTATTTGCTTTCCATGGCAGGCGTGCATTCCTTTACAGCACTACAACGTCACACCTGAGAGCTAAACCCCTCAGAGCATGCCACCTGTACCGACCAGAAGTGATACGTGCGCTGCCCACTTCGATGTGTGTCGGGAACCGCTCGCCCCACACAGCAAGGAAAAAAAGAGGAACCAAGAGTGACGTTTCCTTCCCAGCACCTCACCGTGCCAGGGTTTCTCTGTGGTGCACCGGGACCTCCACCAAAGCCGCAGGGGATGGGCGTGGGGGTGCCCTCCCCCCCCGGCGCTTAGGACCCCCTGTGGCCGCACTTCCCCACCAGGGACCTGGGGGTGCCTCTGCTTGCAGGGGGAGCCCAGGGCCGATGCAGCCGCCGATGCAGCCAGGGCGCGCGGGGCAGAGTCTGGGGATGTGAGGTCTCAGCAGGCAGCCCGACGGCCACAGCATCAGCTACGGGGCCCTGCAGCTACCCGGCAGCTCACTCACAAGAAACGCATCCTTATTTTACACAGAGGCAGAGAACTGGGGAAAATCTGCCCAGCAAGCAAGGTCACTTTTGAAGAAATAGCTAAAAAGAAGTTATCTGATTTCTAAGCTAAAAAGAAATTAACAGAGGGAAAGAAAAAGACAGCGGCCAAGACATCAGGGCCCAGAGTTTCAAGGGTGGCCTTCTCCTCTGCGATTGCTAGTTGCATTTGTACCTCACATTGACATCGCAGCGGCTTTCGGTGTTGCACAGGTTCTGAAGAAGCAGAGAGCAGAAATTAAAGCCGCCTATGCTGACTGCAACCTGCAGCAGCTGGAGGGCTCTCTGCAGCCCTTGTGTGGCAGAAATGTCTGGGCACAGCTAGTGCTGCAGCACACCAGCAGAGCTTCCTTCAAGGGAACAGCCTTAGCACCAACGCTGCACACTGCGGGGCTGTGCTGTTCTCAGTTATTCACAGGCTGAATTGCACATCAGCTGTGGTCCTCCTGTTCTCCAGATCCATTTTCCTTTGCGTGAACACGTAACTCACTTTACTGTGGTTTTGAATTGCCTGCTCATATTGCTGTGAGATACTCTGCGTCAGAGGGGGGAGTGCCTGCTGGGAGGGAAGGTGAGCTCTGGGCAGCATGCTCAGCGTACACTGCAAAATTGGATGCTTTCTGTTGGTACCCAGCAGGCAGAGATCTTTTGCAGTCAGACTGAGTGCTCTGCCCAGGATGGTTTCCAGCCTGCTGTCATCCACAACAGCACCAGTCCCTGCGATGGAGCCTGGACACCTCCACTGCGTCCGCTCCTGGGAGGAATCCTGCCAGCCCCAGCCCAGGGGAATTCAGCACACAGAGCAGCTGCAAGAACTATGCAGAAAAACACTTTTTTTTGGTCGACATTATTACTTAGAGTTCTTCTGTATTATGAACACACATAAAACACACAGTAAAAAGTATCCAAGTGGATATAATAAAACTGAATTTAATGACACACACCATTGAATCTAAGCACCTTTTAAATTCTCTGGCTCAACATACAACAAACAAGTCTTGCAATTTGTGAACGTTTGTTAAAACCAGTTAATAATACTTTGTACTTAGTGTGTGAAAACATATAGCAGACTTATATCCCTGAAATCCCAGGACAGGACTAATGACTGACATCATCATAAACTCCGTGTTGTTGAATGTGGGTTTTGTTGTTTGTTAATTTTACTGCACCAGACTTTTTAGTCATAATAAATAAATACATATATATTTATTTTACTGCATGCTGTAGGATATGGACAGCAATAATGGCTGAGACTAAAACTGCTGCTTTCCATTTCCAGCTGCTGGTCACACAGAGGACAAACGTCTCTACTAGAATTAACCCTTTCAGCTCATACAATTAAGGTTTTTGTTTCAGAACTGAGCGTCCTAATTGCTGTATGTTCTGTTGTCCCACATGCTGCAGTCCAGCTTAGTACAGCAATCATTTGAAATTAAAGTTATATGCTGCAGCTTCTGTCCACCTCCACCCTCAGTTTAGCTCCCACTAAGCTGCAATTACCACTTCTCAGTGAGCGACTTGTGACAGGTATTCACCACTGAATCCACCCCGAGCACACAGTTCACAGGGTGCCTCGTTACCTCTGACTGCAGAAAGGTAAGCCAGGAAGCTGGGAAAATGATGAATTCAGTGCTTGCTTTCCAGGAATTTTAGCAAAATGATATTCTTGCTTGGTTTTCAGAATGATCCATACAAATGATTAGAGCAGTTTATGCTGAGTATCGAAATGTATTCCTTTTTGAAAAATCAAGCGTCTTAAAATCTTTGCAATGCTGACAACTACAGGTCTTCAGTTTGTTAATAAACTGTTCAGTCTTACTGTTTTTCTCTCTGTAAGAGGGAACATAACCTTCCCACCCAACAGGGTTGTCGGAATCATATTTCTTAGTGCACAATACTAATATTCTCCAAAGCAATAGAAATCCTTAATTTTGCAAGGCACTCTACTACTTCTGCATGCTACCTGACCAAAACCACTGCATTTAAAGTTCTCTATAATGGCTGAAGGTTACAGAATTCCACATTACTACAAGGAAAATGTGTGTAGTCTTCTAAATGTGCAATGTTCATCTTTTAATGGGATCTAATGAATTGTGTATATGACGTCTGCCCCTCAGAAACATCTAATTAATGACAAGATTTGGAGTTTACCAGCAGTGCTGGAACCAACAAGCATGTCTCGGGCAGCAGGACCATGGGACCACACGACTCATTCACCGCCCTGCCCCAACTCAGAAGTGAATGTGTCATTTTTTGAAATGCCATTTCAAACCAGCACCAACCCTCTATGTAGATAAACAGCAACAAAAACACAGTGGTAAAGCAGAGGTCACCAAATGCAATGAGATATCTGGCAGAGATGAGTCAGATGAGCAATTTTCTGGACATGGTTTACAAATACAGCCAATTTTCATTTGGTTTTGAATGAACTTGTTTCTCCTTTTTTTTTTTTCCCCTCTACAAGCACAATCATCCCTTCTTATCTTATTCCATCTCTCCCTGGCATATGGCATTTTCATCTTGCTAATAGGATTACATTTTCCCCTGCCAGGCTGTACCAGTCACAGAATTTTGTTCCAGATTTCACTGCTTCTATCACAATCTTGCTGCTATTAGCAAATGTCAGCCCTGCAGCATGAAGGTGTGGGGAAGAAAAAAAAAATAAAGAAAAGGAGAGAGGGGGAAAAAGAAAAATAAAAAAAGGGACAGGAGTGTTAGTGGCAGCCGTGGAAAATCCCAGGGCAGGTGGTGGAGCCCAGGGGCCGGAGCAGCCACGGCCCCGCCTGCAGCAGCCGGAGCCTGGGCACGAGCACGGGGACTTGGCACAGCCGCGGCCACATCCTGCTTTTCCTGCCACGGGAACCTGGATCAGGCGTGACAGGAGGCCAGGCACTGAACAAGGGTTTCCCCAACGTTTCACGCTCGTGAGGAAAAGAGAAAAATAGCTGAATTATTTCTTAGGGCAGTGCCTAAGAGGGGCAGGAGAATCCAGCTGCCCTGTGGGTAGCAGCCCTGGCTGCCACGACGGGGCTCACCCCCGTGGGCCAGCGCCAGGCAGCACCACCTGCGGACGGGGCTGGTGTACGAGCACAGACGTGCCCGCCCTTCCCTGCAAACCTTGCAGGAAGAATTAATTAGTTCAGATGATAAAGCACGATGGGGAAGGAGAATCAAGGTTAATAACAGATATTAATAAAATATCAGCAAGGAAAAATGACTAGTTGTGTCCCAACTAAGCCATTTCCATGAGCATAATATGTCCCTGTCTTAGTAAGTGGTTATTTCTTGATAGATCAGGAGGGGGAAATAACAGATGAAATAATGCTGCAAGATTTCAGCTATATGTGGATGCTTTGCTCGATGCTCTGCTAGGAACAAACCTGGTGCCACAAAGGGAGCAAATGTGGTGGCTGCGAGCACTAATTAGCCTGGAAGCTGTTACTGAAATGTGTTTCAAGGGGGATTCCAGCCTGGTGCAACATTGCCTACAATGATAGAGAGGGCAATCTGCAAGCAATTATCTTTCCCCTGTTGGCACTGGGTAGCCATCTTCATCGTTTACGTGCCTGTGCTTGGAGAGAGCAGTCCTACGGGAAGAAGAGGCAAGCAGAATAACGTCCCTGGGGCTGTGGATCTGGGAGCTCCTGGCAGAGCAGCGCTACGGTGAGCTGCAGTTTCTGGTACCCCCTGGACCTCGGCACCCCCTGCACACAGACAGGAGGCAAGAGCGATCTCCTTCCACAGCGAGGCCAGGGATCCGATCCAGGTTGAAGGGGCAGGGGCACTGTGAAACCTGCTGCAAACCCTGCACAGATCCCAGCCCAGCCTTGGCTCAAGTACCTCGGAGATGACTAAAAAACACGGCACTTAAAATGTAATCTTAAATAGAACATAAGCTGTAATGAATAATATATGTAGGCAGGCAGAACATATTATGAAAAAGAGTGTATTTGCATTTAATGAGTGAATTGCAAAAGCTCCGCTGGATTTCTTGAAGGCTGCTTATAGGAAGTTGACTCCTGTACAGAGAGAAGTTACCTCTTAAAAACGAGTGTGTGTAACGCAGTCCTGTTAGGCTGGCTGCAGGGAGCATGGTCGCCTGATCGCTGCTCCCTCCTCCGACCCCTGAAGGAGCACGACCCTTCAACAGCACGCTCGGTACCGCCCGGCTGTCCTCCCAGCCCGAGGAGGGCACGGGGCGCAGGACGTGCGGAACAGCGGGCCAGAGGCACGGCCACAGCTGCCGCCGTGCAGGGCAGCGCAGAAGACAGAGCGTGCAGGGCTACCGGGGCACCGCTGTGTGAGGACCAACCCACACCTGAAAGAAAGTGCCAAAGGATGGTGCGTAGAACCACAGGACCACAGAACAGCTTGGGTTGGCAAAGCCCAGTTCCAAAGCCCTGGCGTGGGCAGGGACAGCGCAGCGGGTCCCGCAGCGAGGGCAGGGGGTCCCGCAGGGCGAGGGGCCGGCTCTCCGTCCTCCTGGCTTCGTGGGTGCTTCAACTCCGGGCGCTCCTGTGTAGCTCCAATATGATATTTTTTTTTGCCTAACTGAATAATGGTACATTTTATTTTTCCTGTGTGATAGATTCTTTGTGGGAGCTGTGCTGCTGTGTGGACAGACCGGCCCGGCCCCGCCGTGATTCACTGCGGGAGAGAATGGCTGGGGGGGGACGCAGGGGGGTCTGCGTTGTTACCCTGCTCGGCAGCCCTGCCATTGCCCATTGCTCGTATTTCAACTCCCTAACCATCAACAGCCTCTGACTAACGCTTGGCAGACAAGGGGTAAGATTTCCATGGTGATATATGCTCCCATTCTTATCTTTTGATATCTGGAAGTAGAGAATTTCAGCGAAAAAGGGCTTTACACTAAGATGACCATAAATCTCAATGTGTTTACAACAGAAGACTGACCAGAAGAGTTTATTAAATCTATAAAGGATTTGATGTATATCAAACTGTTACATAAAGTCAATACTTTGGAAAGAACTAGACAATAAATACTCTACAAGAGGCAATATTTCTATCACAGAGAAAGCAATCACATAAAGATTAGGAGACCAATTTCAATACTGAATGTCAGTCTGCTGTAAGAAGACATTTATTGTTTTTCTGAGTTATCACGGAGGAGCAAGATAAGCTATAACAATATTCTGAGCCAAGCTAATCACACTATCAAAGTTTGAAATACTCCTTCACCTTTTAAAAATCACTTTTCTACTTTGCAAATAAAAAGAACAACCTCTCGCAGGGGCAAGGGGAGGGAGGGAAGGAGATTTATTATGGCAGGTGTTGGGAAATGTCTGCAAACACAACTGGGCCTCAACTATTAACACATTTCAACATTGCTCTGCGGGTGACAGCCTGGAGCCACTGCGATCACAGGGGCAGAAGAGCTGAGGGCAGGCGCTGAGTGGAGGAGCCCACCCGGAGTTGCACTAATGCTGCCCTAAACACTCACATGGCTTCAGCAAACCAAGGCATGGCTTTGTTACAAAGCCGGCCTCAGCAAAAGGTTTGGGAATTCATTTTCCTGACACATCACTGAAAAGCTGTGACAAAAATACCAATATTCTCCATGGAAAAATGCTTCTGGTTTTATTTCTTCCCCTATAAACAGAATTTTCCTTTAATAGCTCAGATTAAAAAATAAGATCTTAACCAGTTCAATCCGAAAGAGAAGTCAAGAATAGATGCTGTTGGGGAAGAGGGCTCTTTTCCTAGTATTGACCAAGTAATATTTCAAGGCCAGCTGCCTTTCCCATGCTTCTTCCCTGCTTTTCAGTGCTGTGAGGTGCTGCCTCCCACAAGTGCAGCCTCCTCTGCTCCATGTGTGCCAGCCCGTCTCTGTCCCACGGCCCCCAGCCCATGCTGCTGCACACAGGGCTGGCTCGCAGCATGATGCTGAGCCATGACTTCCCCTTGAACAAGGCTTCTCCAGCTACTGGTGTCCATGGGAGACACCAGTAAGGAACAAGATGTGCAGAACAGGATCGGCACTTGCAATACAATCCTTATGCTGGGGAAGGCTGCACCGCTGTGTTGTGGCACTTGCACTGCTGCAGAGGTGCTGCAGCTGTGACCCTCAGCCCTGGGCAGTGCTGTGCTCAGCCTGCTGCTCGAAGCAGCAGAGAACGGCGCTGTCCAGCCTTGTGGCACCCTTCAGGAAACACAAACTGAAACCTGGGAGGTGCCCAGCCACCTTGGTGGAATCGGTTATACGAGCAGCATAAAAACAAACGTGGACTCCGGCATAGAAACTGCAAGGGTCATTGACCATTTTGACACAATGAGTTTTGAGAGTCTGACTTTGTCTGTAGCAAAATTGCAAATTTCAACAACAAAATGGGAGCTTAGAAGTCTGTTTTCTATTTTTGCACGATACATTTCACCCACTGACATTCCAATAATCAGCAAAGAATACAGCAAACAGTTTATGTTCTGCATACAAGCAGAACGATAAGCCCTTTACAGGAAAGATTAGATGACAGTCTAAGTGAACATGGCTATTAATAATGAACCCCAGTCCAGAGGGGAATCATAAATTATACTTATCATCTTTCACTTGTATCCCTGGAAAGATGGATCTAGCAGATAGTCTTGCATAGAGAAGAAAGGAAATGACATGAAACAGTTGCTCATTATTATCAGGGGCTAAAACACAATGAAATTAATTCAATTATGAGTAATTTTAACATTGCCATACCAGATGCAGCAATGCTGTAACACTGCATTCAAGAGGGCAGGAGATACATGTAGTACTAAACATGTTTTTCAGACAAAAATATACGTATTTTTTCATTCAGAGGATCCATATAGAGCTGCTCAGAGGACAACATTTTGAAGAAAAAGTGATGTACATGGGTGCTAGCAACTCTTCAATACAGACAAAAGGTGATCAGAGTAGTTGATTTAAAAAATAAACAAAAAGCAGTTTTGTGCTAAATGTAAAAAACTGTGTTCTTCCCATCTGCCGCAGACCCTTCCAGGTACCCTTCCACCAGCTCTCTTTAAGGAATAAACCTTCCACATTTAGGGATCCAAAAAAAGTGCTGTCTGGGATGAAAGAGAGGAGCCTGGAGCAGGAGGAATTTTAGAAAGCACAGAGGAGAGCTATCCAGCAAAAATCTCAGTCTCCTTGGCTGGAACTCCCTACTTGTGTAGACTGATCAAAAAGCAGACATCAAATCTGTGTCAGCACATGAAATACATCCCAAAATATTTTGTAAATCCTTTTTTTTTGACATTCAGATGGACTGTAAGACAGAATGGCACCAGAACATGATGTACTGAAACACTGTCTGCTTGATGGATTGTTAGGGTGTGTGACATCCTGAGACAAATGATCTCCCTCTCCCGGCTGCAGATTAATTTTCTAGGTCATTTAATAAATTATAGGAAAAAAGGTATCCGAGGGGCAAACAGCTAGAATGGACTTACAGTGACATGACACCTCTCCCTGAAATTTTTTTGCTGGATTAATGAGAGTTAATGCCTCTGCCTCTTTTGCAAGGTGATCACAATTCCATTAAGACATTTTATCTTGCTTTGCACAAGGAAATCGGGGTTGATACGGAAGAATCAAGCCTTCCAAGCAGGGTGTGACCATGGTATGAACTCCTCTTTAAGGATGCAGAATGCCGGCTAATTCCCACTGGAGAAGCACTGAAATGCATCGCTCGGCCTGGCACAGCACTGAGACCCGAGCCCAACGCGGCAGCAGACTGGGAGCTCTGCCGGGGCGCAGGTGCCCAACGTGTGGAGCTGTGGCCAGGAAGGGAGCCGGGCAAGGCTCCAGCGGAGCTCTCCCACGCCGTGTCTGCGCCCCTGGCCCAGCTCCAGGTGCAGCTTTCACAGATATATGGTACTGAAACAACATCTAGAGATGGAGGGGCGGTGCGCTTGCATCCCTGCAGTGATGGAGAGAGGAAGGCAGAACCTGCTCGGGGGCACTGAGAAGTCCCCCGGCCTGGTGACTGTCCTGGTCCTTTGTCTCCAGGCTTGGTTCCCCATCTGTTGCGCCACCAGATGCACAACTGGGACTAAGTTTGTTAACAGCTTTTGCACAGAGTAATCTGACAGGAGGATTTACAAACCATAGGTGGATGCATCCAACCTCCTAAACCAGCCTGGCTCTGACATGGTTTGACTTCTGCCATCTCTGCGCAGTACCGCTTTCTCCTGCCCATGCTCGGACTAATGCTGCTGATTATTTTTAGAATTGAAGAATAAAAACAAACAAACAAACAAAGAAAACATATCTTTGAGGGAAAAGAAATCAAAAATTGCCTCTGCTTTTAAGCAGGACAGTAGATGCTCCCATGCAGGTACCACAGGGAAAGAAAAAAAAAGTCTTTAAAGTTAAATGTAAGCCTACAAGACTGGCATATGAATAAAAGCAAGTAGCATGAATAGGCTAAAATTCATTTTTGTACTTTTCATGGACAGGCTACAGAAGCATTATTACTAGCAAATCCCTATGAAAACCAAGTAATACCTTCCCTCTGTCCCCTCCTTTTTTTATGCAGTATCCTGGATTAATTTATAACACTAATCAGAAAACAATCCATCCCTTCAGGGTCTGATGTAAAGGACTGCAGGCTTTTTCATACAACACAGGAAATGCACCACTGCTGACAGGCACTGCTGAACTGGGGAGACACTGCTCTTCTGGGGAGACTTCTGAAGGGCTTCTGAGCATCTCTGGTCTTTGCCAGCAGTGGCAAAAAGACAGAGCACAAGGGAAGACAACCCTACTAGGATGAGCAGCTGCCTCCAAAAGCCTCGGACTTGTGAATGAATTCCAAGGGAGATGTGTGACGATTAATGCATCAGGGCCAGCAGAGATACCTATACATCATGCACCACTGAGGTTCCCGCATGGTGTCAGCCTTGTGGCATTACAAACAGAAAAGAAAGAGAGCAATAGGGCACATGAATTTGCTTCCAGATTGGCTGCAATTTTTAACAGAGGGTAGAGCTTAAAACAAAGGCTGAAATTTGGGTCTGGACATTACCTTTGGCTCCCCTAAGTGCACCCTCTGCAAGGCTAGTCTGTGAAATGTTTTTGTTTCTTTTTTTTTTTTTGATTGGATGCTCCACCCAAAATCAAGAGCTGAGCTCCAGAATCCGTTCAGAAAGGTTAGGTGGTGTAGATGAACACTTCAAGTTTGGGCTTTAAAGGGCCTGAAAATTCATTTGAAAAGATGGTATGTTAATTTTGCATAGCCAATTTCTTCGCTAAACCCTGTATTTTTCCCTTGCCCCATTAAGAATAGAGAGCAGCTCCCAAGAAGTCAATCTCACAGGCTAATCAAACCTGTTCTCTCTAATTGAAGTTAATCATAGGAAACTGGTCAGAGGAAGATGGACTCAGTGAACGATGCCGTGCCAGAGTGGTCAATTAACACTGCGTCGGTCCCGCGACTGCGGCACGCAGAAGGAGCAGCTGCAGGCCCCGAAGGCAGCCCCAGGTCCCTGCAGGCCGCACCGCCGAGCCGTCCCGGCCCCACAGCGTCATTAAAGGCAGCTCCACGTAATTAGGCTTCTCGGCCTGATGGCACCACACCTGCTCCCTAGGTCAGCAGCAGCCACTGACCACTTGGGGGGGAAGTGTGCCCCCACCACGCCTGCACCCTGCGGGGCGCTCCCGGGCCCCTGCCCGTGGGGCTGCCGGGGGCTGCAGCCCACCTCACCCCCCACAGCTCTGCCCCACGGCAAGCATGCGCTGTCCGCACCGAGGCTTGTTTTCCCTGGGATGCTCTTGCACCTAGAGAAGGAACCTGCTGCTGCTTCTGACCAGGCTGACGGGTTACCATACCCTGCTGCAGCTTGCAGTGGGAAAAAAGGCAGAACCCGAACCCACTGCACCACTGGCACATCTGCAGTTGCTGCCAAAGGACTCGAGATCTTACACACATGGACAGCGCAAGGCATGGTGAGGACAGCACCGGGACTCCGTCCACACACTGCCTTCTGCAGCGCAGCCAATGCAAGTCCAATGCCATCGGTACAATCCTGTCCCTGCCATGCTGCCTGCGCTGGGGACGTGCCCTGCCCGGCACCCGCCCAGGACACACTGCAGCAGCCAGGCTTTGCAAAGGAAGAAGTGCTGTTCATCCCTTCTCCTCAGAACTGTTCTATCTCTGAGGGAACAATAATCTAAACTTACGGGGTTGGAGAAGTTTGATTTCTGAGGGAATTTGACAGCAGCTTTGCTAGTTTATGGTAGAAAAGAAAAGCCACTTAAGGGGATTTTGTTTGTCACTTGAAATTAGCCTGGAGGAAAGAGAATATTCAATTCCAATTTAATTAAAAACTGATGAACCGAAAGCCTCGCAGTGGCTCTGTGAATTCCTATTCTTACAGCATAAGAACATGGCACTGATAAGCAGCAAAGAAGAAAATAAACACGAGATTAAAAACTAAAACCCAAACAAAAATGGGCCAAACCAATCTGCGCTGCAATCCAGTGGCAGCAGCCTGGCACCAGAGCAGTCTGCCCCACCACTTACACAGGAATGGTGGAGGAATACGAGGGAACCTCCCAGCATTGTAGGGGGCTGAAGCCCCACACGGACACTGCACCCCCGGGAAAACGGCTCAAAACTTTGGCTCCTGGTCAATCGCTGTGGCAGTGGCTGCACTTACCATGAGTCAGTAGCACTCACACTCTGATCCTTCTCTTCTGTGTAAATGTACTGAAATAATACTTATAGGCTCTTACACTGTGTGCATAAGCAGCGTTTTCTTCCCTCGTTTTAACATGCAGTATGTATGCTTCAAGCCAGGTGCTTCAGTTTTGCTCGTTCAGCTGAGATGTCCAACGTCTAAAATACAGCAAAGTTTGCACTGTGTTTGCGCTAGGTGACCCTGCTTGGCAGGGGGTGGAGCAGGTTATCTCCAGAGGTCCCTTCCGACCTCAACCACTCTGTGATTCTGTTTATCGGGTATCAGTTTTGACAAAGGAACCTATTTTGCCTTCCTGCCTTTTACTTTGTCTTGCCTTACGCAGGCACAAAGCACCAGTGCCCATCCTGGCCACGCCTGGGCTGTGCTCGGCTGACACAAACTCAGAAGTCCGTTGGAACCCGACCACAGATAGCGCAGCCCTAGCACACTTGTACATGCACACTCACAAAGCAAGCCAAGCCTGTGTATTTATGCACAACTAGGGCGATTCTTGTCACCTACTGTATTAGAGCATGCTTATAAATAGCTACTAAAGCCACAAATGAATAACTGCTGTGTCTAATGCTTCTTTTAAGAGACAATTTGCCAAGTCTCCGGTGGTAACAACATAGAGTGGGTACCTAAAACAACAAGCCAGGGCTGCTCCGTATTTCCAAATAAGAAATGGATATCTAATACCTTCATTTTCTGAAATTAATCCATTTCTGGAAACAAGCGTTAAAATCAAGAGCTAATTTATGTTTAAAGAATGAGCTGCCTCATGTTTGAAGAGGCCTATGAGTACCACCACAAATATGATAAGCTAATGCAAAAAAGCAATTGATTACACCGATAGGTTTCCCCTGGCAGGGCTTTTTTGTTTGTTTCTTCAGGAAATGACACCTTTACACTCCTGCTTGAGTAGCTTCTTTGCAGTATTTGGACTTGGAAATAAATTGCCCTTGGTTCTCTATTACTTTGTTGCTGACAGCTGTGAAGGCTCATGCGATGAAGATCCTGGGTATCAAACACCATCATCTGCTCTCTCTGTGTTCCCCCCATGCCAAGGCTGCACACAGATGTGCCCGATCTTGAAAGACTCTTCCCAGTCCACTCTCACTGCCTCTTGCACCCCTCTTTTACAAGTGGTGGCACAGAGCAAACCCACTTCCCCCAGCTACTGCATTTTTCTTTCAATGATTATCTCCTTTAAAAAGGCACAAGTTGAAAATGAGATGCAGAGCCAGCGGCCTCTTTTGAGCTATGGTTATTAGCTATGTCTAGGATGAAAGTGGTATGACTCCCTAGATAAATACATAGTTCATTAAAAGTGTCCTGGATCACTATATTCTACTGATCAAAAGCCTAAATCACGCAGTTAGTGACATTAAGGAGCTGTATTATGATTTGAGCTATATCAGAACAAAACCCCACATGACAACAAGAAAGGAAGCACAGGCATTACTGCTGGGAAGCAGAGTTACTGGAACCAGGCACTGGCATGGGCTCTGACCACACACCTCTGAAGGCTCAATTTGATTCTCAGTTTTTAACAGATGAAGCAATTTACACTGCTTCAGAATGGCAGTCTGCGTACGTGGAGAGCTCGCAGTTCCTTTGCAGAAATGCATTTTGTTAGGTTCTTCTCATTCGGGTTATAAATAGCCCTTCAAACTCAACTAGCACCACGTGACTTCAAAAGCTTTGTAAAAACCACAGCTAGTACACATTTCAAGCAGTAGCTTTGTCTAACGCTACAAATTGGGAAATATGCACAGCTTTATGTCATGAACCTTAAATGCTTCAAGTGCATTTGTACTAAGGAACACACAGGTTGGGAGGGGACAGCAGAGGAAGCGGGAGCGAGGCAGCCACAGGGCAGCTGCCACCGCTCGGCACAGGGCTGGTCCTGACCCACAGTGTGGCTCCGCACCGCAGCTGGCCTGCTTGCACCGGCCCGGAGCTGGCACCTCTGGCGGGGCAGCTGCCAGAAGCCTCTCCCAGCACCCACCACCCTGCCCCGCTCTGCCCTGGCACCCAGCACCACAGCCGCCCCCTGCTCTGTGCCCGGGCTCTGGCCCTCGTGGCAGCCCCGTGGGAGGCTCTGTCCGTCCCGTGGCGTGGCCAGACGCTGCTCCACTGCCTTCCACGGAGCTGCTCCCAGCTGGGTGGGCTGAGGCTGCGCTTCGGAGGGGTGCACTCTCAAGAAATAATTTCTCATAAAAGAAGTGCTTGACTTTATGGAACCACTGATTGCCTGCTCTTGCCCTCGAGTGCCCCACAGTCACATTTATTGCTGTAGAATGATGCCTCTCCTATTCACAGGATAACACAGCCTGTAAGTGCAACAGCTCTAGGGTTAATTCAATCAGCAGTATTTAAATCACGCATGGTGAAATATTAATTCTGGAGAACAACTGCATGTTGATTTACTCAGAGCAACTAACATTGACTGAAGGTGATTTTCCCTCCTATCTTGTACCACGTTTCCTTATAGTACACGTTGTGGTTTAACCCAATTGGCAGCTAAACACCACACAGCCATTTGCTCACCCTCCTCCCTCCCTCTCTGGGATGGGGGAGAGAAATGGGAAAGTGAAGCCTGTGAGTTGAGATAAAGACAGTTTATTAAGACAGGAAAATAACGATAATGATAATGATAATAGTACTACTAATAATAATGTGTACAAGCAAGTGATGCACAATGCAATTGCTCACCACCCACTGACCGATGCCTGGCCTATCACCCAGCAGCCGGCCCCCCACCCCCACTAGCCACCCCTATATATTGTTTAGCATGACCCCAGATGGTATGGAATTATGGAATACCCCTTTGGCCAGTTTGGGTCAGCTGTCCTGGGTCTGTCCCTCCCAGCTCCTGCTGCACCCCCAGCCTGCCCACTGGCAGGACAGAGCAAGGAGCTGAAAAGTCCTTGGCTTGGTGTAAGCACTGCTCTGCAGCAATTAAAACATCAGCATGTTATCAGCACTCCTCTCATCCTAAACCAAAACAAAGCGTCCTACCAGCTACTAGGAGGAAAATTAACTCTATCCTAACTGTAACCAGGACAACACAGCTTAATAGGGACCCAGAAATCAGAAAACCATGGAACCTCCCATATGTCTGGACTGACTATTTAGGTTATCTTCAGTTTATCTCTGCAAAATCTCAGCCTGACCTCAGAAGTCTTTTCTAGAAATCTGCCATTTCCCATTTCCGATCATTTCAAATCTGGCTCAATAAAAGCCATCTGAGAACAAAGGACATCAATACTGATGACAAGTTTTGCATCTAAATTATGTCTTAATCAGTCACTTTTTAAAAGACCACAAGTCTCTTATCCAGCTTCAGGCTCCTTGTAGGACAAGGTAAAGGTTCAGGCGACCGCACCTCTGCAGCTCCCACCTCCCTGGAGTCTCAGAAAGGAGCAGGGAACATGCCAGTCCCGCAGCACCTCCCGGAGCTACTGCTCGACATCTTGCCTCCTTGCGCAGCAGCACCCACCATGCTCAGGCCAGGGCTCGCTCATCTCCGCCTGGCCCCACAGCGCTGCCCAGCAGCCGAGCCCAAGGGCTGGGGGAGGCAGGCAGCACGACCCCGCACCGCTGGGCACCGCTGGGCACCGCTGGGCACCGCAGCTCCCACTGTCCGCTCACCCCCTGTGCCAGGTGCTGCCGTCCTGCGGGCTGCTGCCAGGTCCAGAAGTGCCCACGGCAGCAGGGCCTTTCTGGAACACAGAGGAGCCACCAGGGGTGTGCAGCCTTGCTGTAGAAGCACTGTGTAACCCCTGCTCCCCTTTACACCCAACCTCAGCAGATTGTACGTGGCAAGGAACTCGCAGCATCTGCTGGGAAGTGCTGGGAAGCACAGCTCCAGAGAGCCCAGCGTCCTGTGCACCAACGCCAACCGGAGCAGAATCAATCTGATGATACTGACTTATTTTTGAAAGGTCAAAGTAATCTTAAACACAATGTTATGGCACATGGCTCAGTTAATGTGGGACACTGTGGCTGACTTGTCACAGGGAGAAAGCGATGAAGATCAGCGCTTCCTCACAGCAGCACCGTGTCTCACTGGGGACGTGTCTGACCTATGGCACTCGCATTGCATTAACACTGCAATTTGTCCTGGGACTTTCCATGCTCATAGTTTTTTTGGGGATTGCATACTGAGTGGATCTGGAGGGATAAATGACTGAAGTTTTCAGTAAGATTAATACAAAACAGTCCTGTTTGACTTCGAGATGATTAGAACTTATGCATGCTACAGTCCTGTGATGAAGGCAAATGCTCTGTAACTAGTGTTAGCAAAACTCTGTAGTGTTAGGCACTGCTGACACTGAAACTGGTTAAGTTTCCTGCACAAAAGATAGGTCTGTTTAATACAGTTTTGCTAGCAAGGAGTGTAAAGGCATTACCTGTGGGTGAAGTCTCACCTTTGTTGTCCAAGTCAGGGAACCAAGGCATAGAGAGGAGATTGGCTGAAATGCTAAATGAACACCCAGCACACCACCAGCAGACTGCCTGCCTCTAAGACCACTGGTTCCCTTCCCAATACTTCATGGAGAGGGCAGAATGCTCAGCTGCTGCTCATGGCAAGTAACTCAGGGAGTGCATGGAGCCAGGCCAGGCACTGCAGCCACAGAGCAAACACGGTGCACAGATGGAAGCCCTGGGCTGTCTGCCGGCTGTACTGGTGTTCCCCGGCTCCAGCCACCTCGGGGAGGAGGGACTGACCTTTTACTCCATGCTGCCTCCCTAGCCTTATCTCAGCATATCATCACCAGCCACCATTTACAAATGCAGCTCCACATGTTTCTGTGCTGGGGACCTGTCTGCGATGGGAGTGGAAGCGTGGAGCTGGCACGGGGCAGCATGGCACCGCTGCAGTTCCCGGCCCGGGGCAGGTGTGGAAGAGGCCCTGGTGCTGGCCTCGCCGCAGGGCTGTGCGTGCCCGCTGACCCCAGCTCTTCCCCATGCCTACACGGGACAGCCCACAGCTGTAGGCACTGCTGCATTGAGGTGTGCTGCAATTAGCCAGCAGCTTTGCTAACCAGAAACAGGAGAGCGCTACTTGTAGGCTGTTTCTCCCTCCCCCCCTTTCCTCTCCGGGAGTTCTTGTCTAGGCATTGATAAATTAAACTAGGCATCTCCTTTGACTAAGATGGATGGCGAGCTTAAATGATATCCACTGAACAAATGGCTGATTTGTGTATTCTTCCATTCAGGATTAGGCTAATAAGATGTTCATTTATGGATCTATTACTCAGTCATTTAACTGCTTGAAATAAGAGGAGCAGGCAAATTCTACCATCCAGGCATTGATTTCCATCTTTTTAGACTATGTTTTAGTGGAGGATTTGCTAAGGTAATTTAGTGGGATGTATCAAAATGTTCATTAAGCTGACACAGTACTTTAAAACACATTAGAAAAGCCAGAGGTGTTCGAAGGTTTATGGCAGCTGTATCCCTCCCCCCCCCCCCCCCCCCCCTTTTTTTTTTTTTTTTATAATTTTCATTTGCTGAGTTGCTGCAAGCAAGCACAACTGGATTGTTTCAGATGGTGAAGGGAAAAATAAAACCAAAGCCAAAGTCACTGCCTGAGCACAAAGCAGTGGGACCGCTGCTGCGGGAGCCAAACAGTGGAGACAGCAGAGCCCAGGACCCATCCTAAAAGCCAGCCCAGCGATGTGGGGTGCCAGCGGCCACGATGTGCAAGACGTTGGCAAGAGGTGGGCACCTCTGGGTGCACTGGTTCCTGCATGGGGCTGGGTCCCTGGGGAACAAGGAGGCGAAGCAGCCCAGGTTTCTGTGCGTTGGCACCCTCTGATTCTCTCTGGGACTGCCAGCACCTCTGCCCCCCACCCAGACCCCGCTGCACTCACAAACCCTGCCACAGAGCCCCACCATGAGCTGCCACGGCTGCCTGTGAGTGCCCAGGGGACACAGGGACTGACAGCAGCTGCTAAGGCACAACCGAAGGCAATGAGCCTTTTGCTTCAATGTTTGTGCCAAGCTTATCTTGTAGTGCCTTGGGCCATTTGTCTCCATTCTTCCCTTACTGTTTCCAACATAGAAATTTTTCACCCATTTCCAAAGAGCCCGCAGCCAGGCAGCCAGAAGCACCCCAGCCATGGAGGTGACGTGCTGGGCACACTGTGCACAAGCACTGGCAGCAGCGGTGAGCAAAGGCAAGGGCTGCCAGGAACATTTCAATTGAACCCTTTTTCAATCAGGGTAATGGGTTTTCCTCCATGACGTGCACTGGCAAGGTTTCCTGGACTCTGCCACAAGCGGGGTTCCCGGGCTCCCTCTGTGCTTGCACACTGCAGCCCTGCCTGGTGGTACTGGGGACAACGCCTTGCTCGTGTAGGAGTCAGAAGCTTCCCCACAGACTGAAACTGTTCCGACAAGACTAGCATTTTCCATGAGGACCCGGGCTGTGCCTAACACACAGCCTGCACCCACTGGCAGCCGCTCCACAGTCCCTGAGCTGGGACTAGGTTTGACCCAGCAACCTCAAAATACCATGTCCCCTGGCAGCAGCCAGGACAGCCCCTCCTGGCTGCGGGGAACTGTGGGCACAGGGACCCCACAGCACGTGGAGTCAGAGGGCTGGAAGGATGCTCCTGTAACAGTGAAGGACACCCCTTCCACCTCCATCACGAAACCAGTGTTCCTCCTCACTGCGCTCCGGGCGTTTTCCCTGGCACTGCAGCAGAACTCACACGAATTGGGACCGCAGGTTACCCACAGCGTCCTTCCCAGCCAGGGTGCTGTGCTGAGGCACCCCTGAGCATGGGGCAGCAGGTTCCTGCCCTGTCAGCCCCTGTGCCCGTTGCTCCCCGCTGCTCTGCCAGCCGAGCGAGCAGCCAGATGCGCTGTGCACTGCTCTCCTCTGTGCAAGTCTGGCTTTCTGCAAGCAGGATGCCTTCAGAGCCCTGTTTCATGTACCCCCACTTCATGTTTTCTTGTGTGTGCAACTTGTGCCATTACCAGCATTGCTTCCCCAAACCGTGCTTTTCACATTTTAAGCACAAGCCTAGAGCACTTGTTTGCACGCTGAAGTCTGGGCTGCCCTCCTTCTTACTGCTTTCCCTCCTCAGCACTCTGATTTTTTTTTTTGGTCTTTATGCCTCATTCAGGGCCCCCTACTATACTGACAACATTTAAAATTGGCACAGCATCCTCACACCAGACACTTTTCTTCTATCTAGCCATTGTAGAAAGAGCTCTATAGAAAATACACACACACGTGTTATGGGGAGAGGCTGTCCCTGGGCAGGGTCGGTAACCGCCAAGGTGCTTTGTGATTGCTGCAAGACTACAATGCATAATCTTAATAACATTTTCGGGGCAAGTCTGCATCTATTCCAGAGATGGAGAATACAAGGTCATTCGCATTTGATTTTTACTGAGGCATTAGCCTTCTTCATGCCTCTCTCATCAACAGAAGGGAAATTGTTTGTACATGCCATGTTCACAGCTGCTCATCTCAGTTATCCATCTGAACAAGTGCCACGGGTAAACGGGCAGGGGCACGAGGCAGGTTTACTGACGTGGGGTGCTGACACTCGGCATTAGCTCCCCACGGCTCTCTGACTCAGAGGCACTCTTGGGGACAACAGAAAATTGCACAGCAGATCTCTTCTTAGAGTGAAGATTTGCAGTCGCTAATTACCCACAGATAGTATATGGAGGCTTTGTGTCCTGATAAACAAACAGGCACTCCAGCATCTGTGAGGACAGCCTGCTGTGCTAGCAGTTAATTCAGGGATGGGGGCAGGCTTTCTGCTTGAAGAAAAATAAAAAACATCAGCTGTCTGGTTCTGCTAAATTAAACTAGGAAATAACTAAAGACCCTGATAATGTAAGCTGCTGTCATTAGGATCCAGCATTAACAAGCAATTCTGCATGAGCTAGCTTTTTGCACCTCTCTTTCTTGCAGGACTTGCTCGCTGCCCATACCGCAAGTGCTGCTCACACTTTCAGACCGCTTGCAGCAGCAGGACTCAGAGTCTCGCTGCTGCTTGGGCAGCAGCCCCTACACAGCAGGACCGTGTCTCAATGCACAGAGCCACACTCAGGGAGCAATGGGTTTGTTCACAAGCGGGAGGGCAGGGATGACCTGAACTCATGGCCCTCCCAGCGTGGAGGTTCATGGCTTTACCCTGAAGTGGCCCTATGTCAACAGAGACCTCCTCTTTGCCTTTAAGGTGCTAAGGACCAACCTTTCACACGCTCCATGCCGGTCACTCAGGGAATAGCTGGTTACCCAAGATTTTGAACATGGCTGAGCTTTAGAGGCAGGAATGAGATTAGCCTCCAACAGGTATTTACCCAGCACTTTTGTCCTCTTGCCTGACTTTGAAGCGTAGCGAGCTCTGAAAGCACTTTCCTGCTTAAGATCATTGGTACCTTCTCCAGACAGAAAACAGGAGGGTGTAGAAGAGGTCTTAATTTATACTTCATCTACTGGGTCTTAGTTAATTTAACAGGTCCCTACATTCACAAAACAAATTATCCCTTGAGAAAACTGAGCTGGTGCCAGGACATAACTGTTTCATTTAATATACCCACTGCGTAATGAAAGCATATCTCTTTATATATGCTGTCTTGGGCTTTACATTAACAGAGATTCTTATGCATATTGGTGCTCTATTTCCTCTAAGTAATGTGTCATTTCAAGTAGACAGTTAAGACGTAAATACAAATGTAGCCTCAAGAAGTCTGCTTTTATCTAGGGAAATGCTTCCTCTCCTGCCTGCTCAGGGTAACGGGAGCAGCCAGATTTGGCAAGGGGTCAGCTGTGCATGCCTCCCACTGCTGAGCAGGGCCCTGCCAGCCCCCCAGCCGCTGGCAGCAGGTTGTGCAAGCACCTGTGGCACTGCCCAACTCTGCTCCCAGCTTCTTTGCAGCTTCCTGCAGCGGGGGCCAAATCTGCGGCTGTGCGGGGCTGCACCGAGCGCGGCAGAAGGAGCGGCTGCGAGTGGGACACGCCTCGGGATGCCCAAGTATGCCCAGGCTGCCCTGTACCAGGGGCACGGGTGGCAGGAGGGGGCGCAAGGATGTGTCCAAGCACTGTGAGCAGCTGCATGCTCCCGGGAGCTCAGATGTCTGTCCATCTGTATGTCTGTATGCCTTCCTGCCCATCATCCCTGGCTCCTCACCTTGTCCCCGGGGCTTCTGGGCTAGCAAGCTACACTGCCGGGAGCGATGGCCTTGCTGGAAAATCACTTCCATGCTGGTTTTAATCACTTCCATTCCATCCGCTTTCAAAAATCAGTGCAGACCACTGAGCTGTGACCAAGTAAAAAGCTCAGCCCTACATTAATTTTTCTCTTTTGCATAATGCATTTATGAGTGTGTCCATTTTTTATTGTGGAATAATATTCCTGTTTTATATACTGGCATCTTTCTGATGTACTGAGATTCTGTGCATATTAACTATTCATCACAGGGAAAGCCAAATAAATAAATACCATTGTGGCTCTGCTCCACAGCCACAATTATAATCTTTTCCAGGTAGTATTTGCTTCATTATCTGAGTGAACAGTTTTATCTTACCCACAAGGCAGACACTCCAAATTCACAGTTGGGCAGATATAACCTTGGTTATTTAACTCAGTCTAAATGATACTCTAATATTCCTCTTAACTGCTGCTCTTAAACAGTTTCCCCCTATAGTTGTTAATCACATTAAAAGGTATTGGATATATAATTTCCTTTAATTACATGAAAATATTGGTTGCTTCATTTCTTTGGAGCGTTACGCACAGAGCATTAGTGATTAATACCATCAGTTTCCAAAAGCAGTCAGAGAAAGCTCATAATTGTTGATTTATGCCTTAATTGGAAGACACCTGCTTTTTTTCTTTTGATTTTTACTTTGAGTCCAAAATTATTCTGCATGTGTCATCATTACATTAATCAATACATATTTTGTCTTCCACAAATCTACCTAATTACTTTTCTCATTTAGACAACCCTGGAGTCATTTGCTAATGAACGTCGTCACACTAATATGGCATGGAGGATTTACATGTGGCACTCTAAGCAGATTTAGAAGGAGAAGAGGAAAGACACCGCACTTGTCATCACAGGTGCTGGAGCCTTCCTGAGCCATTAGCATACAATTACTGCATAGCAGCCTGGAAATTAAAGACCAACTCCACTTACCACCACCCCGGTGCTAATCACATCACGCAGAAGCTGCTGTTGCCTCCTAAGCAAGAGCACTGCTGTATCAAGGCAGCTTCTCAAGCCCAGCAGAGTGTCAGCAATCCACTTACAAGCTCAGCCGCAGCTCTGAGGTTCTGCAGAGGCGGGCTGTGGCCAGGCAGCTGGATCCTTGCAACTGTTCTGGTGTTGGAAGAAGTTCTCCTTTTGGCCCAGGGCTGCACACACACCTGTGGCTGTCCATGGGGGTAGGATGGGCTGGGAACACACAGGTCAAGGACTGGCATTCCTATGCAATAGGATGGCTTAGGCACAGGTCGCCCCAATCCTTCCCTGCAAACAGTGATGCCATCTCCCCCCAACACCTGCGCCTAGCTTCGTCTCAAAGCAAGGTTCAGACACACAGCAACATCCCCAGACCTCGTCTGGGCGCTGAGCCGCTCACCCCTGGCACGCACCCTCCATCTCCTGCTTGTCTGCAACCTCCTTGTTCGGAGACGAATGCTTTCAGCTGGAGCTTTATAGCTATTTATCTCAGTAAGCCGTGCTCCGACAGCAGAACTGAGTGCTGGTGGCACGCAGAGCTGGAGCACCAGATGTCCTGGCAATAGCTGCCAGCCACCAAGGCAAAGCTGGTGCTGCTCAAGCGGGGTCTGCTTCCCCCCACTCAGCCAACGGCAGGAGGAGGCATGTATTTTTGTTGGGCTCTGACCTGCCCTCGCAGGGAGCTGAGCCGCTGCTCCCCAGGGCATCAGCAGCTCACAGCCACAGGGCACCAAGGCCTGCAGCCTCCCGGTCGCCCAGCCCTGCTGGGCTCTGCACCAGGTCCAGCGCCTCCCAGGACGTGGGGCTGGGAGCAGGAGCGGCTTGAGCAGGGAAATCTCTCCCATGACAAGCTGAAGTGCTTGAGAGTGGCTCAGCATATACCAGGAAGGCTTCTGTACATCCCTGCACTTACTCCTCATCAGGTAGCAGCACTGAGCACCTGCGACCTTCTCCTTGCTGAAACCCCTGTGAGGAGATATGCTTTAATCAAGCCTTGTGGGGACAGAGAAATTGGTGACTGCTGAGACACAGAGCTAACGTCCCTTGGAAGTGCACAGGGACAGTGACTAACCCCAGTGAGCCCACCAGGAAGGCGGCTCGGTGCCACTCCGCCTCCACCACACACAGCAGGACTGCCCAGGAGGAGACACAACACGCACCGGCATGTGTCTTATCACAGGGCTGTTTTCTAAAAGAAGGCAAGTCCAGATAAAAAAACACCCACCTTAATCAAGAGAACCTCACTGCAAGTGTTTCCTGCCAGCTGCAGCCCGGGACTTTCATCTCGTAAGAAGCCCCTGCTCCTGGGAGAGCAGTGAGTTATCCTCCAGCCACACACCCACCAGGTACTGGGTCAAGAGGGACAAGGGAAAGCTCTACTCCCTCTAAATCAGGCTTTCTGAGGCAAGATGAAAGCTGAGAATATTTAATCTCTTTCTGACTCTGGACTTCTTTTCTCATATTGTCATAATACATCTAAAACTCTGCCAATCCTCAAGAATTTGTGAATATTCCACATCTTCCCTTCATGCCAGCAGGTTCCTTGGAGATCACTGCAACACATGTCAACCTTTACTAATATTTGGTATGAAATACGCAGTATAAAAGATTTCAGTCCCAAAAAAACACAACTTCTCTTGGAAACTGAAATGCTTTCAGACTCCAAGCAGAGCACTCATTCTGCCCAAGTTCATGTCGCTAGCTTATAGGCCAAATTCAGGAGATGGCTGCCTTATTTGTCAATGAAAATCCCAGAGGCTCCAAGCCAAGGTCTCATTCAAACTCATGTGCAAGGAGGGTGACATAAGAAACTGGAGAGATGCAACAACAGCAAGTGTTGATAGAAGCTGCAGAACTTGCTGACTCAGAGAAGGGCACTCACTCCTCCCGCAGAGTACACACACAGTTTATAGAGCTGCACGGGGCAGGGGGGGACATTCATACACAGGAGAGCAGAAAAAAGAATGCACAAGGTTCCACGGATACGAAGGACACCAATCACACCCATAAGCAAGCATGATTTAGGGCAAGCATTTTGGTTCCCCATCAGAAGGAGTTCAGGGCAAAACTACAGAAAGCCCTCCTGTCCCCATGCAAAGGTCAGTGCTGAACAGAGTTCAGCGTGACTATAGGCTCTGCCTCCAACCTTCTCTGAGCACGATACAATGAGCTGCAGAGATGAAACCCACTTGCACCGGGCAGGAGCAGTGCCACCCGGCGCCGCAGCGCCCAACCCAGCGCCGTGTCACTCGTGGTGCCCGGGCTGCGCTGCCCCCTGCCCACCCTGGCTGTGGGACGGAGCCCGGCTGGCAGGGACACGGAGCGAGACCGCGTCTGCATAGCAGGGGGGAAAAAGAAAGCACAGCCATTCAAAAACAAATACTCTTAAATACAGCACTGAGATTTTCCACAGCACATACATAAATGTGTGCTTGGGTCCAGAGACCTTACTTTTTTTGGAGGCCACAAATGATACCAAGCCTTACGTGATACTGCAATAGGAAGTGCCTGAAATAAATTAATGGAAAGAGCATTTGTGACAGTGATAAAGGGAAAGTTTAAAGCTTGTATTTAGATAAATTGGCTGGAAAATTTGATCCACACAGTCTTTCAAATATGATTATATAAACATAATTTGCATAAATATTATAATTAAAATTCTTCCTATGGCATAATAAAAAAGGGAAAATAGTATTAAATGATCAAGGCAGTTAAATGTTTGAAATATCACTGTGAGATGTTTCATGCTATCCATTAAATAAGTAATTTATTGCAAGATCTATCAAAGCAAAAGGAAATTAAGTCAGATAAGGCTAACTTTTTATTTTGCAGTTTTATTTTGCAGAGGATATCGTTACTTTCAGTGCACATTTGATTTTTTCCAAGGTACTAACTCAGAGTAATTATACTATTGGATCTGGTTTAGCACTGTGCCACTCCAGGTGCAGTAACTACAGTGCATGCTGATTAGCAGCTCATGGTAATAATTGCCAATAACTGTCATTCTCAGCTGGGAGCCGTGTCATCTCTGACCCCAAAACCAGGGGGACCTGAGGCCAGAGGCTCTGGGAAAGAGGGTCCCCTGCTGCCCCCTGCCAGGTGGTGACTGCCAAGCCCAGGCTGGAGGCAGAGCGATGCCCAGCGCGTGAGGCGGGGGTTTGGCGCGGGCGCTGAAATGCCTTGCTCGATGCTTGGCTCAGCTCCTCTAACAGCCCCGCTCCGGGAGCGAACGGAGCACAGCACTAGCACTTCCCTCCAAAATCCGTTGAGCTTGCTATGAATGATCGTCTTTGGAAGAAAGGGTTGATATCACCCCCAAAACACTCACTCAAGACCAAAGTTGGTGAAACTGTACCAGCAGACACCATTCCTGGGTATAACCCATTTTATATCTCCACCAGCACCGCTTTCTACATTTGTGAAGTCCACAAGAGGGGCTTGGGCCTTGGAGCGAGGTCTGGCTCTACTGTGTACCTCCAAAGCAGCTCAGTCATCCCTGACACTCAGAGAGCAATTTGTCACATCCCTTTCTCCACTGCCTTTTTATTTATGCTAGCCATTACCAGCCCTTTGCTCTCCAGGTGACAACCTTCATCGAGCCCACCAGGCCCCAGCTGTGGGCCACGAGCAATGCTGCCCCAGGGCAATGCTGCCCCAGCTCGGGTGAGCTGCACCCAGCCCCGGGGGCGTGGGGCTTCCCACCGGCCCGGCCCAGCCCAGCACCCACACAGCGGACTGGGGCAGGCGGCTCTCCAGGGAGGGCTGCGGGTCCTGGGCCAGCGCAGGGATGTGGCTCCTGGACACGCTCGCTCCTGCGTCCCACCGCCTTCTGAAGCAAAGCTTCCAGAAGCGACAGTGCTTAGCCAACAACTGCTGTCCTAAGTAACAACCCTCAGCATCACACGGTAGAGCTTCTGTATCGCTCCCGAGTTCTCCCAGGATCCTGCAGCCATATCAGAAAACAGGCAGAAACCTGTGGTATTTTAGCAAGCTGCTTCTAAATCCATGGTAATCAGTTTGCAATTTAAAATCAAATACATGAAATAGTGTATGTGATTAGAATGGATAAAAGCAAAAAGTTAAGGTGTATTGAGAGCTGCAGAGCCAAGTTCCTTGCCAGCAGGATCAGACTGAAATCAATAGGAGAAGATGAGTTAAATTAATAGTTATAAACGTGGACAGCGATGACACTGCTCTACTCCCTGTTCAACCTGAGCTCCTCTTGATTACTGCTTTGTCTGGGGAAAATGACAGGCTACACCACAGCAGCAACTTCTCCATCACCGACAGCATGAGAAGATGCACAGGTAAGCGGTAATTACACGGATCTCTGAGGGTTTTCTGAGAACCTGGACAATCTCTTGGTGGGGGAAAAGAGGAAATGCAGTATCTATATGAGCATCGGATTTGGAAGAATAGCAAAATAACTGATACTCTGGATCTCCAGGATGATGTCTCAGTCTTCTAAGAGGTCAGCAACAATAAGCAGAAAAGGGGCTTTCAGAGATGTCTCTCTTGCCAGCCACAGGCAGGCTCTGGATGCTCGGCATCAGGAGGCCTACACCACGTGTGGCACGGGCAGGTGCCTCGCAGGCCTTGTGACCAGCAGGACTGGGTGAGCTTCAGGAGGTCGGGGGGAAAGGCCCGTTTCCATCAAAACAAGGTGGCCCAAGCCACTGGGAGTCTGTCTTTTGGAGCAACCTATTCTTCTCTTCTTTGTACTTGCCAAAAAAAACAAGACAGGAAATCTCAGAGGAGGGGGCCCAGGAGGGGGCCTGCCTGGCCACCGCGCTGCTTGCAGACCGGAGGGCTGCTCGTGCGAGGTGTCAGCGCCCTGTCCTGCCAGATGTTTCTCCGTGACAGAGCACGGTTATTTTTCAAATGCCTTTTTTAAGCAGGTGCTCCTTGCCTTACTCTAACACATTTTTGTGCAAACAACAGATTGTGTTGCCGTTAAGCTTTTCATTTGGAAGAAACAGCGATGGGATGCTGCTTCTCTCTCTTCAGCCCCATTTTCCTCTGTGCACGTTGACTCCCACTGCCTCTGGCCACCTGCAGGTCTCTCTCTCGCCTCCCTGCCACAGCCCTTCCTCTGCAGAGTGCGGCAGCAGTGTCCTCGTGCTGCCATGTGGTACGTGCAGGCTCTGGCTATGAGAGAGAGGTTAGCAAGTGACCGCTCCTGCGAGTGATGCACGGGTACGATGTGGTCTGCATGCCCATCTGGTCAGGCACAGAGGCATTAAAAATGGTTCCAAGCTTCAGATCATACTGGTGAACATCTTAAGTGGCTGAACAAGCATGGATTTCTTCTTTGTTCCCCATTTGTTGGTGTCAGTCCATTACAAAAGCAATTTCTCCTGCATACATAATTAAAGCCACCACTCTGCTGCCCTGGGCAGGGGCCACCCTGGCACAAACATCAGCAAACACCCCCGTACCTGGGCCAGGACCGAAGGGCAACGCTGCAGCTGCCTTGGCGCTCCTGCCAGCAGACAGCAGACACTTGCCCACAGCACAGACTGCGTTCAGAGAGGGCAAATCATACTGTTTGTCTACTCAGTCTTGTTTCAACCTCACAGAGACCTCAGGATGAAAGGGTGACTTGAAAATGCACTCGGAAATGCATTGGGAAACAGCCCTGCTCAACACCCACTGCCTCATCCCTGCCTCTGTAACGATCTCTTTAAGTAAACTAAAAAGAAAAATAAGATAATAAAGCAGAGAAAACTTAAGAACGCTTTACCAAAGCATTTAAACTAAACTGCTGGGAGGTATGTTGACCCTTTGACAAAGCAGCTCCTATAAATCCCCTGCCTTTTCCACCTCCAGGCCTACAAACAATGCAGTCTCACTCCTAATGTCATTTCCACTGCTGAAAATTTGTGACATCAATAAAATCCTGGTTTGTCAGTACAAATGAAATTTTAAATTGAATTCTTATCAAATTAGCCTTTCATCAAGGTCATGCAATATTGTGTGAATAACCTTTTCAGAAGCTGTGTACAGGGCTGCTGCCGGAGGTGAAAACGAGACAAATTCTAATGAGATTACTCAGCTGGAGCACTCAATAACATGTGGTGGAGTAGACGGGGTGACATTAGCTTTAGCGATAATTTAAGTAAATGGATATACCGATGCTTGAAGCACAATGCTCCCCCCTGCTTGACTGTAACCACATGCACTCCCAGCACCTGTCTCATGGTTATTCAGCAGCCAAGGAGAACTGTCACGTCTGCAGCGTGCTGGATCCAAACAGCATTTTCTGGAGGGAACTGAGATGAACTGTAAATGTATCCCCTCTGCTGGCTCCCTGGTGCAATAAAATTTCCTAATTTCAGACAAATAGTGTTTGGCAACATTAGCAGCTGGAGGGATTTTCCATCAACCTTGGGCCTAATCACCAAACTTGTGGGGGGGGGGGGGGGGGGGGAAGCATTATCAGCTCAGCCCTGCCAGGAGCTGAGCATTAGCCCAAATGGATAAAAGTTGCGAACATAGGCTTTGATGCAAGGGAGAAGCTTCTCCCACTGGTCACGGGCTCAGCTCCCAGCAGAGCCCTGTGGGATGCTCGAGCCTGCCCCCCCACATGTTCCCTGGCAGCCTGCGCTCTGCGTGGGGACATGCCTCTGCGCCGCAAGTGCTGCTCCACAGACACCGCTGGAGGAACCGAGGTACCTGCTCTTGCAAAATGCAGCAGTCCTGCACCACTGTGAGCCACTGCTGCTATCCTTCCAGATAACGTCTTCTCGCAATCAAGTAAGTAGATCAAATTGCATGATTAAGAAACAAAATATACAGCTGTCTAAAAGAACCCTTCCCAAATAACAAAATAGACGTGTATTTGACAACTCCAAAAAATATTTCAGCAAACATAATAGAGAAGATAATGATAATTAGGCTAGCATTTTATGTCATAATGCTCTTGAATGCTTACAAAAATACAATATTTTCAGCAAAAGATAATTGAAAAGATTATTTGGCTTATCTAAAATAAGTTTTTCCAAGCTTCAGCACATCTGTTACAAGAATTCATGCAGACATATGGTGTAATGTTGCAGACTCATCGAACTGCTTATCACTTTGAGAAAGAGGTGGATAAAAGCACAGATTTGTTTGTTTAGGAGGGGGTCCCTTTGGCAGCAAGTGGACATAACAGGCTTTTATAAGACCCACAGAAGAGCAGAATGGATTAGACGAGCCCAGGAAACCAGGAGTTACAGGAGCTGGCTGCTAAAGGGGCGTAGAACATGGCCAACCCTGCCACACATGCAGGAGGGCTCAGTGCTGGCCAGGCAGGGTATTTGCTCATGCAAGTATGAGCTGGTCTAAAGATCACACTGACATTTCGCTGCAAACACTTACAATTTGGTCTTTGTTGCTAAGTTACATGTTTATCTGGTTCCTAACTGGATACCTTCAACACAGCATGCAAGGGTATTTTCTGCAGTCAGATACAGACTTTTTTTATTCACTTCCAGTGACTACTCAAGCTGAGCACTTGTTTTTGCTGCGTGTTCTTGCCATTAAGATCTGCTGATTGAGCCTTTGCAGGAACAACAGGTCTAATTGATAGCCACTTTCTGTCTGCAGTGGGTGTTTTTAGAGAAAATCCAGGCTCAGACACAGGGGCACAGCTGATCCTGACTGCATCTGCAGGCAGAGCTAAGGGAAGGGCAGCATTGCTGCTGAGAATATTTAGAGATTTCAAAGTTCAGCATTTCAATTCAGAACAAAATCTGAAGGTCCCCAGCATCCCTGCCTTTATCCTCCCCAGATGCTTCAGCTCCAGAAGGAGACCAAGGGGCACCTTTCCTTTTGGCCAGGTCCATCCTGCACTTAACACTGGCGGTCCCTCCAGCTGGCCAGGAAGGGGAGAAAGGTTCTCACCTCTTGTTTTGGGGTCCCCTGCTTTGCTCTTGCTCATGGGTGCACCCTGCCACCCAGTGGCACCCCTGCTCTCCTGGGGCCACAGTCCCCTCCTGGTGAACATCCTTGGCTTTCAGGGATCTGGCATGCTCCATTTAAAGCTGCTCAGTGATACAGGGTGTTCCTTACATTTTGGCATTTCTAAAAATATTTAGAAATTAAACCAGTAATCGAGGCTGACAGCAGAATCTTGAAAAGGAAAGGGTTTTACGTTGGTCCTCAGTAGGTTTCATCGTCAGTGTTACTGTATGGTGCAGCTGCTTACAAACCAGAAGGGCTGTTAATATTGGCTTTATAAGACAGCTGAGCATGCACCTGAAGAAAAGTCAATATTCCAGTCTTGCAGGCCTTCTTGACACGCAAAGTGAAATCTTACTATTCAAATGCAGGAGCCTAGAGCTGGTCCTCAGCAGACGTTCACCCAGACGTTGCTCTGCTGATAGTAACTGGACTTCTGGCATGGAACAGGCTTATCCAGGGTGCTAAAGGGCCAATCATTTGTGTTCAATATTCAAAATACACTAAGCACAACATTTGTGAAAAGTGTCAAATGCAATAATATATTCTTGTGTGTAACTCCAGGCTACCCCTACACCAACCATGTTGAAAAGTGTAGGAACTGGACAAGATTTCCCAGGAGTAAAAGAAATCCATGTGTGTATGCTTATAAAGGCTGACGGGTGAACAAACTCTTCCACAGGGCAACTGTAGATGCTCTAAGTGACATTTTAAATTTTTAACATTTTTCCATTTGCAAATAAAAGTTGCCTTCCTAAATGACAAACAAGCAAAGCAGACTTCCCAGAAAATGGCAGTTTGTCATCTTTTAATTCCTTTATTTTCTCTAAGAAAATAGAATGATCAGTGATCAGAGGGAAAAAAGGAAAAAAAGCCCTCTCAGAAATGGATTTTTGCATCTATCCCTTTTAAATCATTTATGGGAGATGAGTAATAGGCCAGATATGGCACTAATTTTTACTGTAAACTACTCTAGGAACATATTTTGCTCAGAGACATTATCAGAGAAAGCAGATTAACTGCAAAAGCTAACGCTATAGTGCGGTATAAGTATTTACATAAATGTTTGACTAAATCCTTTATTAACAGGTCAAATTTCCTCCACATTTTCCACCTCTTGTTACGAGGCTTTTAATGGATTTATACCTTTCCAGGCTTTTAAATTTCTTTAAGGGAAGAGGAGACAGCCTCCCAAGGGCCCTGACCCTTGATGCTGTGCTGCTGCTGTCGTGCTGGCACTTACAGGGCAGGCACGTGCTTCAGTTCCCAGGCTGCCGGGTGGGAAGCAAAACCTTAGAGAGGAAAGGGAGAGGCAAAGGGGACTTCGTGTGGCTCCCTTGGCCTTCCCAGCCATTGTCCCCACTGTGTGCAGCACCACTAACTCCATAGCGGGTCCAGTCCCAGGGGGCCCTCGGCCACCACTGCCACGCGACCTGGGGCTGCCCCTTACCAGCACCCAGTTCTTCCCTCTAGCAGCAGATCTCTGCCTCCTTCTCCCTCATCCCTTTTACTTCCTGTTTTTTCCCTACACAATGCTAAAGTTAATAATGATCATTAAACATGCCAAAGATCATTATCTTCCAAAAATCATTGAAAATGTGTGTTTTAGGTCAAGAAACTGGAGGTTGCCCTGGGGCCCTGGTATAGTTTTACAGACTTGAATTTATTGGAGAGGATTTCAAGTCAAACTGTACTCAGACATTTGAGAATGAAGGTCTGGGCAAACTGCACAAACTGAACTACATTCACTTGTCAGGTGAATATAGCATTCTGCCCAGACACAGGCTTGAAAACGTGGTTTAGATGCATCAATTTCATCCATCTAGTAAAAGAAAGATTACAGGAACTTGTAACCTAGGGTCACTCATGAATTTCCATTTAACAGGGCTTAGATTAACATCCCCAACTCTCCCAGTATCCTGACTAGCCCAGCCAAATCTGCCAGCCACCCTGTACACAACCCTGAGAGCACGAGGACTGCGTGTGTGTGCACCAATTTTCTGGTTCTCTCTGATACTCGAGCAGCGAGTGCTGCTGCCAGGGAAGGCAGCAGACACACAGCAGGGACCAGAGCCAAACCCATGTGAAAGAACAGCACGGTGAAAGAAGGTGGAAGCAGCGAGAGCGCTCCAGCACCGACCACTTCCAAGGCAAGAGCAGCGACCAACACACAGCCACCCGCCTGCCCAGGAGGGAGTGCGAGGGGCGAGTTCCCCGGGTCTCTGCTGCGCTTCCACAAGCATTTGCTGCTACAACCGATTAAAGAGAAAATCATAAAACTATTATAACAAACTATAATAAATTCTCTGCTTCTAATCTTTGTTGTACAAATGAGCCATTCTTACATTCTGTGAAGACAAAAATTCCTTACATTGTTCCCTTGCTGAATAATCATTAATTCTGCCTGATGCTAAAAGATGTCTTTTATATTTCATTCACGTTGGCATGGTAATAGGTTAGGGCTCCAAACTCATTTGAAGGTCAGCAAGAAGATCACTAGTGCCTGAGATCTGTTTTATCTCCATCAGGGAATGTTTCCCCTCCATAATACCAATTTAAAAAGCTAATATCATGAAGTCTATCTTTCTGATTAACTGAATTACAGTTGGTCTTAATGCATGCATTTTCAATGGGAACTTTAATGTCTAGAAGTCCATCAAACACATATACAAGGCTAGTAAGTCACACAGACTTAGTTCCCCAGAAGATAGGTGAGTAAGGTAAACCCCTAAAAACTGATTTCATAAAAAGAAAACAGGAAAAAAAAAGGTTGAGTATATCGGACAGCAAAAGTGTGAAGTATGGCAAAGTATATCTGCAAAAAAAGACAGGCAGCTGCTTTTTGTCTTGAACAATGGGAGCAGGGTGAACAGTGCAGCCTGGAAAGGGAGAGATCTGTTGGAAAATGTCCTTATCAGCATCGTTAGCGATGTTTAACTGTGGCAGCTCAAAGCTAAAGAAGATGCACAATAGCTTCTACCCTCTTCCGTTGCAGTAATCTGTCTTCAGATAGCAGACAGTGCTAGTTTTCAATGGACGGCAGAGGAACTCTGCTGATTTACTGAGCTACAGCTCTTACCCTGCAAATGCTGAAAGAGCCAATCTCATGGTTCTTCAGTCATGCAGATAATTTTGCTCTTAATTAAACAAATGCCACAATGTCATCTGGGAATCAGCAGCTGCAGTTTGACCAAATACATATGACACCTCCTTTAATTAAAAGGAAAACCCTCAAATTTTCCTGATGAAATTTCTACTCTTATAACATGGAACAGCTATGAATATGCAAAACAAGAAATAACGAAGAAGTACAGTAATTCAGTCAATGCACTTTTCTTGCAGGAAAATACTTAAGCCAACAAGAAAAGATAAAGCTGTAGAAGTTGCAAAAAATCAACTTTCAAATTGATTTTCGTCTTGATTTTGTAGACTGTCATTCCTAAGTAATGAGTAGGAAAATGTAGAGCATCCAAATTACATACAGGAGCATGACACTAGAGGTATTGAACCTAGATTTAACTGCGATAGTTTTAAGTATGTTACAAAATATATTTTATTCCATAAGGAGGAAGAGACTCTCAAAAGAGGATATTAAACTACCAGATACTTAATTTTTTTTTTTTAATATCTTTTTTGCCAGCCTCTGCAGTACCCAACACATCAAAGTTAAGTACATATTCTTACACACCAGATTTTCTCTCTTGATAGATAAAATATTTCATTCTATTTAAAGACAAAGAAACTTTCTCTGGATACATTTTTAAATAACTTCATATATGTAAAGACACTCCCACTGGAATAAAATTTCCTCTTACTCATTTGACTCAACGTTACCCACCCTGACCCATTAAAATGCTTTCAATGTTGGGCAAGGGAGCATTGAGGGCTCTGCATCCACCTCTGCTAAAGCAGGATCTGCCTTCTGGGCCACGGGACAGAGACAGAATGCAAACATTACGTACCTGCCACAAACACCACCGCGGCCATACATCCGTTGTACACAAAGTGTCTCACCCCATTTTTCCCTTGCAATATAATAATGTGATCAGACATGCTGTGACTACAAGCAAGTGGTTCAGAAAAACTATAGAAGCAGAAACCATTAGGAGCTCATGTAAAGAGCAGCCAGACCAAGCAATTATTTCAGTGTGGAGGTTGCTGCCAACTGAAACAGGGATTTTTCTCAATCATTCGTAGTCTTTGTGGAAATTATGACTTGCCTCCAGACAATCATTTCAAGATAAATTTGGAAGAGAATATGCACCATCTCTGATGACTTACGGACTCAGAGCTTTGCCATGGGAAGTAAATATACAAAAAGTGGAAATGAGGTCAGATTACTTAACTATAAAACATAATACCAGTATACATGGACAAAATCCCCAAAGCCAAGACATCAGTGGAAATAAAAGCAACAGAAGAAATTGAGGCTCACCACAATCTTTCCATCTGACCATTAAAAAGAGAGAGCCTGGGTAGCTGAATTCATACCCATAAAAATGGGACAACAGCTCTATCTCAAGCAGAGGCATTAGAGATAGGGTTGTATGGGATTATACCAAAAATACTTGAGATTATCTGGGTATGCTAAACTTCTTCCTCTGCTATTGAGAAACTTGCCTGAGACCACTGTGGAGCCATGTGCATGGCTGCTGGGGCGAGGAGCCAAGGGAAGGGAGCATCAGCCTGGCCACGGATGTCCTCAGGGGGCTGCCTCCAAACAGGCGTGAGTAGTGGGAATATGATGTATTTTCTTAGCTTAACTTGGGCACGTCGTTCTTTTTGAAAATCAGACTCTGAAGAAAATCATCCTTACATCTTTATAACCTACATTTTATTTTAGATGAGCAAGGTATACAACCACCTTACATTGCTTCAGTGGAACACAAAGTTTTACTTTACTGGGCCCTTACGTGCCCAGACAAGCAGCCAGTGGGCCAGGTACTCAGCTGGTATAAACTGATTTAGGCCTACAAAATTCAACTAAGTGCTGCAGATCATTGCAAAAAGCAATGGAAATCCTGGCAAACCTCCTAGCCCATGTTGGTGTGGCAGATAATCAGATATGATAAATATAGGATAGTGACAGTCAGTGTATGTTGACCCCATAGGTGTTTCCAAGAATGGGGATTACAGATATTTCCAAAAGCAGGGACCTACAGCTCTGTTTATTGCATATAACGATATATTAACAATACCTGGATTGTGCAGTACTTGGGTTGTGCCAGGAACAGAAATTTTGTTGTAATACCCTATTCCTCCCTAGTCCAGAAGGTATTTTAGTGGGTTTGTTACGTGTACGTGCTCAGTACCCCATTTTGCCTGAGGTCTGCATTGTGACTTTCAGCATTAATTCAGCTCCCCAAGGCTCTGCTGTAAGACACAGTGCATGTTACTGTCCTCTTTAAAAAGTACTTGGAGATCTAGGGTAGCAAAGTGCTGTTGAATAACAGAATTGCCTTTTGAACATCAAAGTGCATGTTCAAAAAAAGATCAATGGTATTTTTGCATGGCCGAAATCAGAACTCCCCAACACTCAGCATCCTGGCTCTCACATACAGTTCTCCACCCTTTTGTTCTCACCAAAGGAAAAGGCAGAAAAGAAGAGCCTGCAATCAAGCCTGCTCTCTGCAGAAAGGTCAGCCTCCCTCGCTGCTGGGATCTGAAAGGCTCAGGGGGTGCCACCCTCTGTGCCCTGCCTTTGCATCAAAAGGGGGCAAGTCCCATTAACAGGGATGGATTTTTTTTTTTTTGAGAGCCGACCATTCTGGCATCAGTCTTTTCCAATAAATTACGAGGTTCGCATTGCAGTAACAAACACTGGGGTGAAGGGCTGGGTTGCATTTGTCTGACAGTGTTTTGTTGGTAGCTAATAAATCATCTAAGCATTTTCCAGGAATGCATAGGGAGCTATGCTAGGAGCATTAGAGAAGGTGGACTCTCCAAAAGGCCAGTTGTAGCCTGTTTTCTCCAGAATTTCCTAGCTCAACACAATCACTCCCTGGGAAGGCAGGGGCCCCTTCCCTGCTGCAGCGCTGGCTATGCTGCCCATCATCTGCCATGGGGCTCCCAGAACTGGTAACATTGCTCAGCTGGAATTTGATAAAGCAGAATTTTTAGTCTACTCCCAGCCCCCTTTCTTTTCTCTCTATTATTTCGTTTCAGCTGTTTGATGTTTCAAAATGACCTACTTCTGCCCATGGAGGAGCTGCAATCGTTCTTGCCTCTAATGTTATTTTCTTCTTCCCCTCTCACCCAAGTTAACTAAGCCTAGGACAACGGGCTCTCTCACAGCTTCGTTTCGATGTTGTTTACCTGCACTGCGATTAGTACAACAAGCCTGCAAGACCTGATGAGACTCTCCAGATTTTACTGAGGCAAAACCAACCAAGGCGAAGAACCGGAGCTGTGCAGGGAAGCAGCAGCTGCTCATGGGTGGTCCCAGCTGTGGTGCCCAGCCTCCCCACACCTGCTGCAGCCTCCTCTGGACAGCACCCGCCGCAGGAAGCCCCTCACCCCGGGGGATGGCAGGGCCGTGTCCCCTGGGCTGGAGCCCTGACCTGCTGGGGCTGCACTTGGCTGAGACCTGCGCCTAGAGGGGCCACATGAGTGCATCAATAGACGTGCCCCCTTTGAGCCAAGCTCCTGGAGTCCCTGGGCAAAGCCCCTGGGTCACTGCATTATTCTGAGCAGGTTTTTCTGCCATATTTATTGCACATTTGGTGTATTTCTGCATTGTTTTCAATGGATTGTAGAGAATCAAAATGTATTATTTATGAGAAATAAATATTAATCAATTTCAATAAATATTCATGCACACATAAAAAGAGAATGGCAATAGATAATGGCCAACAAGTGACAGAGTATGACCTTGCACTTGGGGAACTTGGCAAACAGTATAAATACATCAGCCAGATGTATACAAATATACTCTTTCTTGGGCCCAGATATAACACCAAGTGTAAACACTCAATGCTAGAATCAGTTACATGACAATGGTTTTTCAGAACCACAGTGAAATAAAACCTAGTGACAGGTTTGTTCAGGCAGCAGGATTTTCTACTTCCTCTGACAGCTAACAAGGGCAGGGTGTGGGGAAGGCTGCTGGACCAACGCCAGGGACACGTCCTTCGCAGTGGGACTGTCCGACGGTCCGGCTGTGCTCGCCTGCAGGCAGGGCTGTGGGGCACCGCTGGGTCAGGGCTTTGGGTCAGATCTCAGCCACTGTTTGTGAGAGGTCTGTGGTGCATTTCCTCACTTGCTTTTCCCTGCTGGTGCAGCCCAGGTTTTGCCCTCCTACAGAAAAATATTTTCTTGTGTATAACCTCGTAGTCTTCGTTTGCTGCACATCAGAATTATATGAGGAGCATCAGTACTCCCTGAGGAGCTGCTTCTCAGGCAGAGCAGCTCTAGTCATCACTGCCCAATTACTGCAGATGGCCGCGAGTTCAGGGAGGGTTAGCACAACCTCTTTGCACCCTGGTACGGGTGACGTGTGCTGGGAGCAGCCCCTCCTGAACCTGGCCACGGCCCCTGGGCCGCCGCAGCAGGACCCTTGCTTCCACGCTCTGGGGAGGGAGGCCAAGTGTTTTTCCTGGTAATTACCAAAGGGTTCTGTGAAACGTGCACGGTATAGCATCCAGATAAAATGCCACAGGGAACAAAGGAAAGCAGATTACAGTTTTGTCCACCTATACCAAATCAATCAGCTAAACGAGTTCAGCCCTTTTACACTGAGTTGTCAACAATGCAATTTTCTTCACGCTGGTAAAGAGCTTGAAAGTGCTTCCAAAGTCCTGCCCTAGGTTCAAGTAATCTTTGATCCCTCTAACTGCCTGCTCTGTGCAAGCACAACCAGTTGCTCCGAGCTGTCTGGTCCATTGAGTGCAGGCACCCAGCAGCAGCAGCAGCTCCTGCTCCCCACCGCCCCGGCCCCCACGTTGCTGCCCACGGCCACCCTGGCACCACACCGGCTGCCTGTCCCCAAGTCCCTGGGTGGGCAGCACGGCATTTCCAGCACACGAAACACCCGGCCCCATGCAGACAGGAGAAGAGAGGCCCAACCCCAAGCACTGTGGCACATGAGGGGCACAGGACAGCAAGGCTGTGCCGCCTTGCGCTTGGCAGCACTGCGACATGCGTGGTAGATCCCCGGAGATCCTGGCAGCTTCCGCAGTCCCGACAGGACCGACCGACCAGGACAGCTAGTGCAGGCTGCGACAGATGCCTGCAGACCAACACATGCAGACTGGTGCAGACATCTGCTGGAACACTGTCTTATGTGTTCTTCCAAAGCATGGAAGTGGTCATCAAACTAAAAGTGCATTAAAATTGCATGTGTTTAAATTAATTAAAACTATATCCAAGGGGTTACTTTCTGTTTTCCTTGCTTTTGAATGAATGGCCACAGCAGTACTTTAGGTTTACTACACGGCACCAGCCCCCTCTACCCTTTGGTGATACGTTGGTAGGATGTTTGCCTTTTGCACTTTCAAGCTTCCACCAGCTTTCCAGTTACTGGCTCCTGCAAAGCATCTGTCTATCCTGGAGAAGGCAGTAACCTAAACCTGTTCCTCACTTCTCACATCATCTCCCATCACCTGCTCCTTGCCTAGAGCTATTTCCCTTGGTTCTGCATCAATCCCCACAAGAAAATAAATCCCAGCTGATCAAATATATCTACTTTCAGAATAAAAATTGCACCAGAGCAGGACAAATAAGTAGAGACACAAGAAAAAAAAAAAAAAACATAACCACATTGCTCACATTTCAAGTGCATCACTTTTTAGACCATTAAAATATGAAAAGATAACTTACTGAGTGAAAATATTGAGAAAAGGTGGATGTGAAGCAACACGCAATGATATTTATGCAATGTTGGGTTGATTCCCTGTCACAAGAGATTTACTGAAGGATGGAAATGAGGCAATAACCAAGTTGAGAATACTTAGAAAAGCTGAAGGTCAGAGAGAAATTAGGGCTCACAGCCACAGCAGGAGCCACTGGTAATCAGTATGTGCCACCATACGTTTTAACAATTTCAGATTTCTCATGTCTCCAGGGAGCCTCAGAGGGTTTTTCATGCTCTTCACTCAGTTTTCAAACTTATGGCTGTTCTCATCAATAAAATATTTTGTTTACTCACTGTGGCAACCATATAATGAAAAACAGGTGCAGCTATGTAATATTTCTCTTTAATTACTATTTGTGAGGTGAAAAAATATTCTGCATTGTTAGAACAGGATGAACCACCTACTAATTACAATCTTGATTTTAATTCAGGTGATGTTCCCCAACAGTCTATTAATCCAAGTAAATATTAACACTAGCTGTAATAATTTTTTTGTCTTCCCCCCCGCATGAAACATCCATCTCATGGGGACAGACACACAAGTTATAGCTTTTTCCTGTAGAACACCTAGTCCAGAGACATAAAATGTTTTTGCTCAGAATGAAAGGTGATTTTTTTTCCTCCACCGAGCTATTTCTTTAGTATCAGGTTTGTTTTTATGACTTATGGGTGAATAGTGTGAATTCAAGGAAAACCTAGTCTTCCATTATTTATTCACACTACCCTTCAAAGTTGACCCACTTAAGAATTCACAAACATTTCTTCATTTTAAAAGTATGTACATATGAATGGACATGTCTATTAAGTGCTATCCCTGCTAACAAGCTTCCTGATGGTCAATTTTTAATTCCTGGCAAGTCTGATGTCCAAATCTTACCAAAAAGAAGAAACACAGAGAAATCCCTATCCACAAAGGGGATGTGTTAGCACTTGCTGAATGCAAGTTTGTGATGAGACGTGCAGAAGGCTCCAGTATTACTAAATTATGCATGGCTGTGCATTCAGCAGATCCTCTGCTTTATTTGCAAGAGTTTCACTTGCCAGAGCACTCAGGGGAAGAAGGGGGGGGGAGGCTCCTGTCAAATTGAATACAGTGAACTAAAAAGAGGCTTTCACCAATTAACCAATAAAATTTCTTTATGTCCCCCCCACACCCTTCCCCTTTTAAGCAGCCTTCCAGTTAACCGCAGCCTCAGTATGTGGATAGGAAGGACTTTGCAGTGGGAAGTGCAAGGCTGAACCTCTCCTCCTCACCCACGTCCCTCCAGCCCAGCTGTGAGCACTGAGAGCACACGAGTTACACCTAAATGCGCACACCCCCCGAGCTGCCAAAAGCAGGATACAAAGAGGAGACCAACTGAGGTGCCTCTCAGACCCTGAGGCCACAAAGTCAGCAACTGCTGCTTATTATTTAAAATAAATACTGAGTTCCTCTTGCACCACACTAGGAAAGGCTGGGGCAAGAGGTCAGCAGCTCCAGGGCACAGGATTCACGAGGCACTGCTGCCCTGCGTACCCCAAAACATGATGGCCACATAGGGCTATGCCTGGCTCAAGGCCGCCTGCCAAGGTTTAAGCTGTAGCTGATGCCAGCAATGAAAGAAGGCAACTACAACTGATCAGAATGATGAAAAATATTCTGCTGGAAAATGTCATCTTACTGGAAAGAAAAACCCACTGACATTACTAACACTGATTAAAAAAAAATGTATTTTGAAAAAGACTGGAAATAAAATCCTTGAATCTAATTGTTCTGCTTTAGCTTTATTGAAGTGGAGCACTGAGGGGCTCGGACTGGCCTTGAAACAGTTCATTATTCTGAAGTTGATTATGCTGTTATTTATCATTCATATCATTAGAAAACACAAGATGGTACTGAATTGTACTGTGTTCTGGTCAGATATCAATATTCATGTAAAATACAGCAAAATACAATGAAGCACTGACTGTATTGAGCAGAATGACTTGACTGCAGCAAAGCAAAATCATTTAAAAACATTAATAGCTCTGTAAATCTGATATTTTCTTTTGTTCTAGTTTGGAACAAGATTTCATGCTTGCTAAGCCTCCACAAAACCAACTATCTCTAGGTTGTTTGTTTAAACATTTTCTAAAAGTCAATTGAACTCCCAGTCACGTTCTGAAATTGCTACCAATCAACCCCATCACTCCAGCATATTCATCAGCTATATGGGATACTAATGCAGGCTATTCAAGGAAATAACTAGCTGTTAGAAATCATTTGGTACAGGACTGTGGAGAGGTTTCCAATCTTCCCAATTATTAAGAATAGAGTCATAACCTGTCTGCCTCCTCCTGACATCAGTTAGCCTTGAGCATGCAAGAAGTCTGTTCTATCAGCTCCGAACATCTTGAGGGCCTCCCAGAAGAGCTACCAGTGGATGCAGGCTGAAGGAACGTGACTGCAGGTCTTTAACTTGGCACACCTGTGAAGAGCAGTTCACATGCAGTGCTCTGCTGCCAAGATTTGTGTTCAACAGGGTTAACATGGGACTGCCAGAGTCAAGAAATCTTGTGACACCAGAAACCAAGTCTCAGTCCCCAGCTCTGACAAATACAGGCAGAAAAACTGTTGCCCCATTTTTCACTCCCCCATCTATTGCCATGCTAGATTCACAGCTGCTCTGCCTCTGTGCAAGCTGCCATCACATCCAAGCAGGGGTTGCCTCCAGCAGATGTGTGATCTTAACCAGGATCGCGAGGAGCAGGGATAACCCTGCCATCCCAGGTTGATTGCCTTGCACTGGGGTTTGTAGCTTTACCCTCCCAGTCCCATTTCTTGGGCAAACCTACAGGACTCACTGTGTTCAACTGCCTCCTGCTGCAGCGGACACGAGGAGTTTCTGATGGGCAGTCTGTAACACCAGCTCCAAGAAGCGCGGGATGTCCCCATACTTTCCCCCCCACCAAGCACAGCTGCTGGGACTTCAGACTCCCCCTGAGCCCAGCAGCCTACCTGCAGCCCTCAGAGTCTTTCCCCAAAGCTGCATCCCTACCCACTGACCAGGCTCCCCAGGCCCCCCCAGATCAGTCCAAGGGGCTGGGGGCTGCTGCCAGAGACAAAGCCCATTTGGCCCTGTAGCAGCCATCCTCCTGCCCAGCAGAGGCGGCTCATTACGGCTACGATAAATGCCCATACTTGCAGAAGTCTCCCAGGCATGCTGCCCATGGCAGTGCCAGCGAGGTAAGATGCCTGTACAGGATGCGTTGCAGTGTGTCCTGTCAGCACTGTCAGCCCCTTGCTGGCAGTTCAGAAGACTGAACTAAAAACAATTGAAAACATAATGGAATGGCTCTTGTACCTGGGAATTGACTCAGAAAGGAGATTAGAGTAAGGAGACAGCAAAAAGCACAAGGCAGCTTCCATCTTCAGTGTTCTCCAGCTGAAGAAAACACGTGGGGAACAACAGATGCTCAGCCTCAGACTGATCTCACCCCTCCAAGTGCCAAGTCCCAGGAAGCTGCCAACACCAGCAGCACAAATCCCCAGGTACCAGAGCCGTGCTCCACACCTCTGGTTTGTTACTTGCTCCCACCATTGAAGTTACTTTTCCAGAGGAGCTGAGCTGGCCTCAGCTCCTGTGGCTCTGGAGAGAGAGCTTAAACTGCACCAGGCGACGGCACTGCACCGGTGCGTTGAGCAAGTTGCTGTCCGCACTGACAGTCCTCCTTTCCCTCTACTACATCCCTGCAGGATAAACTAGACATAGAAAGCACAGATCTTACTTACAAGACAGGCACCTAGCTGCTTGGCTGTCAATATGATACATAGTCATTTTAGGAACCCTTTACCCCTCTTTTCAGTGGGCCAGAATGATGTAAAAAGTCCTTCTCATATATGGGAATTCAGGCTAGTGCTTTTATGAATGCCCAGTGCTAATATTTATATCTAGATAAAATTTCTGATGTTTATATCGGGATAACATTTATCCCAAACCAAGTAACCAAGTAACACACACACTCAATTAGACAAAGCAATACAGAAGATGTAGTTGCTTGCCTCTGGCCCTCCCCACCACCTGACAGTTTACAGGCACTGGATTACATCAAATGTAGACGTGTATGGAGCAATTGTTAGCCATACTGAGAAACTAACAAACTGATGTCTGAGGGCACTTGATGACAAATCTGCGATAATCAACATGAAACTAATTATGTGTTGTTTGCATGTTTCTTATACAAATTATGTCAAAACAAAACTAACCTTTTAACCTCTTAGTAACAGCATTTTATAGTGTTTTCTCCTATACATGCTTTAGATTTTTTTAGAGCTCTTGACACTCATCTTTAATACCTTTCCCTGACTCTATGGTTGGAGAAGCCGAAGTGACCACATAAATCCAATTATTTCAGTTGGTCTAAGCCCAGACACCTCCTCAGAATAGTCAAGTAACGTCCCAGTCCCAGCGTGTTGTAGCTAAACTTTGTATCATTCACTGGATCCTAGAAATACATTCATGTTTCCACAGACAATTACCATGTTACCTCACTTAAGAAACCAGCCTTTTTCTGTACTTCTCCATCATACCATATCAGATTTGGGGTGGGAACAACGGTGGGATAGGGAAAGAAGTGACCCAACTTTGGGCTATAAGTCAGCTAATACAGCCTAATGTAGGGGTGTGGAAACAGCTAGAAGGGGAAGTCACCAGCTATTTCTTTGCCATTATTTCTGTCCTTTACCTTGGTTTCTAATACAGATTTTTATGTATAAGGATCTCTAAAGAACACCAGTAAAGTGAAGGGAAAACCCAACTGCTTGCTCTGGTGGTTTGAAGCACAGTATAGATTAATTGCAGCTCTCCAGTGTTGAAAACTAACCCATGAATACATAATCATCATAGATAACTGCTGAACAAAACAGCTGTTCAGGCACCCTATTACACATATTTATAGTGGTGGCAATTTAGGAAAAAAAAGATGCAGCTTTACAAAGAGAGTTAAAAAGTGATGCAATTTGCAACACACTCACACACACACACACAAAACAACCATAAAGCTCCCCTGCTGCACTGACACAGTATCGTAATATATGTTGGCATTATGTCAGGAAAAGCAGTTTCCTAGATTCAGCCACATTAATGTTCATCCTAATGAACTCTCTGGAGGAACTGTCATAAATGACAGAATATCATAAAAGAGCTTCGCTTCCAATAAAGGCCAGAGATAGCATACACAATGATTATATTCAAGGGACAAGCTCTGATCTGTAATGTTTTGAGGCAAGGCAGTGATATTTCTGGTTTATCAGTTATTCATTGGGTTAAGCTTGTTCCTTTCATCTCTGCAGTAGCATTTGAAGTAGGAGTCATGCTAAAGAACTTTAAAGATGTCCTCTAAAGTTATTAAAGATAATAATTGGGATAGTTCTTTCAGCTGACAATATAGTCAATGGCTAAAATTATTTAAGCTTTTAAAAATTAGATAATAAACAAAGTTTCTTCCTACTGGTAATCATCCCATTTGGTTGCTAAGATCTTCTTAAATAAAGTCAGCTTGATTAACTCCAGACTAGTTATAGAATGTTGTTCAGTGTTGTGCAGTTTTTTTTTTTTTTTTTTTTTTCTTGTGAGAATATTTACTGAACATTAAATGTGGCCTAAAACCCTTGTAAAAAATACAAAAGAACACTCTTCAGTGATCTGGCTACAATCGCGCCCCCCCCCCCCCCCCCATGATGATAACCATGCCCATTGCATCCAGATGTTACACAGAAAGGAAAACTACAGCAGCATACAGCAAACAACTGCTTTAAGTGCTAAAAAGCCAGTCTACCTCCCACATCTGCTTGCAGTGACAAAATTATCTCAGCCATGAGTGACATACAGCTAAAGGGAGGTGGGTGGTTAGGGAAGAAAACTTCTGTAGTAACCACTCTGTCTTGCCAGAAATCCCAGATTTAGAGAATTTAATGGATTTCTAAGCTTTAAGGAAACTCTCAGTCAGTTCCCTGGGCTTGGCAAATACACTCTGGACAAGAACGTTAGTGGCTACTTGAGCCACAATTCAGGCAAGGTAGATGAGCACAGCTCCATGCAGCTGGACGACAGCAAACTGCATTAATGGTAGAGCTGATCCTACACAATTCATGAGCTGTCAAAGTATTGCCAGATAACAGCAAACAAATGAGTCAGCTTACTACGACTGAATGCTGTGCATGACCAGGGAGATTACCTTAACCCAGAGCAACACACCCAACAGCCAGCTGGATGTTCTTGTGTTCATACTTATGTGGCTGAACACCAGAACAGCTCTGTTCTTCAGCCGCAGTGGCCTGGACACACCTGGGTAAGACCAGAACTGCCTCCATGGCCCCTACCAGAGGGCGGTTCCCCCTTTTTCCCCCCCAACCCCCCAGTGAGGGCAGACCCATCTGGGGTATGGGTCTGGCAGATATAGGTAAGTACATTTGCTGCTCCAGCCCCAGCACCGTGAAAGGTTCACCTCCTACCATCCCATGTAACATAGATCTTTCCCCTTCTGTTTCACTTCATTTCTTTGCTCTCTCCTTTCCTGCTTTAGCCTAGTTTGGCTCCCTTTGATATTTTTCACCTCCCTCCCTCTCTGTCTCCCCAGCTGGTAACAAATGGAGTGCACGTGATTCCAAGTCATGCTGTCACACCCAAGATATCTGAGTGACTCTGTAATTAGTCCAAACCAGTTCCATCATTTCTTTTTGAAAAGAGCAATTTTATATAAATTACAATTGCAATCTAGTTTCCAAAGAAACAGAGACTCGAGTTTAGAATCCAGATTCCAGCCCCCGTGCCATAGCTGCCTTCACCCTCTGTGCAGGATACAAACCCACATTGCAGAGTACAGGGGAAAAAAAACAACAACAACACCTTCAACACTTCCATGTCCAGCAAGGAACAAGATGTCGGATGTGCTGTGCTTCACACACACCATATCTAATAATAGTCCTTTGAAACCAGCATATGCTGGGATAAACTAAATTTATCCTCTAACTCCTCTCTGACCAGCATTGTGACAACAGTGCAGCAAAAGCAAGGCTGTGATTCCCACCTTGCTTCCTGGACTGCACTACAGCTTTTCAGGAAACCAGACTCCCTCCTGCCCCAGTCTCCATCCCTGCTCTAACTTTGCGTATTTCCCCTCTAACACCTACAAAGGAATGGGCAAAATGAGCTAATATAGTCTCCTCTGAGTTCAAAGCAATTTAGCAAGTAGAAGATGTCCCCATTTAATAATCTTACCACCTCTATCATCCTGACAGCATGTCTTCAGCAAGCCACTGAAGTCTAAAATCTAGTGTGAGATATGAGATGGGAAGGCCTGTCCCAGTCACCAGTGAGCCTTTCACAGCTTACCTGTCAGCTGCAATCAGGCATCCAAAAATTCTTCTGCTGCAGATCTAAAAAAAAAAAAAGAAAAAAAAATCAATCACCATCATTCTGATGTGAGAAAATCCCCAGTGCTCCAGATATGCCAGGTAATTCATCACTTCCTCATAACATATATCAGTCCCTTGCTCCTAATCAAAAATAAAACCACCAAGAATCAAACATATGGAAGGCAATGCTGTCTCTATGGAGCCCTCCAACCCCCACCCTGAGAAAAGTAACAATAATTATTATAAAGCAGCCCCTCCTGAAGGCATCAAGTGTACATCAGCACAAAGAAGTTTTAAAAGAAGGAATTTTTCCTCTAAGATTAAGAGCAAGAATGCTCAGGAGGCAGCCCAAGGCTGAATCTTTTAGGAATCTTCAGAGGATCTCTAAATGGTATGAGACAGCCCCCACCACTGCAAAGCAGAACCAGGTCAACAGCCAAAAGCCAGTTCTCACTTGTAGCTACTGAGCTCTGTGAAGTCAGCTACAAAAACCCAGGAGACACTGGGGCAAGGACACCTCCTTCATTTCTACCTTCTTCCCACTCACCTTCATTTTATCCACCTGCTAACTCCATCATACCCCTACATCTACTCACCCCAAGTACCCTGCTGACCCTGGCAGTTCTAGAGGGTAATGGAGCCCACCTGTGCTCAGACTTGCCCCTGAGAGGTGCATCCCGATTTCACTGTTACACAAGGAGCAATGTCACCATCATCTGCCTTTGGGGGGCTGAAGTTAGGTGGAAGGAACTCCCGTAAAGGCTGTTATGGACTCAGCTGTGCACCAGGAGACACGTCAGCTCACAGACCACATCAGTTGCACGTGTGTTGTGCTGCAGGTTAATTAAATCATTCCATTGGCATCCGTGATTGAAAAGCTAAGCTGGGATTGGAGTCACCATTTGTGAAAAGCAGACTTCTATTTTTTGTCACTGAACATATTCATTTGTATGGGGGAGACCATTACATGAAGCAGCAGAGGTGGAATATGAGCACTGTTTATATAAAGTAGCAGATGGTGGAATTATATAATCTTAAATGTTATATATGCATATGTATATTTATATATCAACTTCAGCAAGGATATAGGAAATCAGATTGCAGGGACAATGCCTATTGCTAGTTACAGTGTGAGTCTATCAACTGTGCATCAAGTTAAATGTATTTCTAGATGCTCTCTCTCAAAAAGAAAAAACTTAGGTGCAGATTTCGTTCTCGAACCTTATCTCAGTGGAAACTAAAGGGAAATGATTTGTGCTAAAGCTCATCAGAATGAAAGCAAAGAAATTATCACTGCATTTCACAAAGTTTTACAAGAGCAGCATTCAGCATCTGCAGGCCCCCTTGTAACACTTCGCAGCGGTTTTCCCAGTACCCATACCTCTGGCTGGTGCCAGCCCTGCCTAGAGAGGTGTGGGGAAGGGGCCAGGCACCACCACCACAGCCAGTCCCGTGGCGCAGCTCCGGGCGCCAGACCTGCAGCCATGCAGGTGCCCATGGGGTTGACCGCTGCCCAGCCTCCCCAGGACAGTACCCACACCGCAGCCACGTCCCCACCGCCAGAGGAGACGATGGCACGCAGCAGGTGCAGGCCCCAGAGCACATCCAGTAACTGTCTTAGGTGGCTCCACAGCTCTTAAACAGTCTGTGTAGTGCGAGAGCTACAAACCATGCGAGACTCAAACTTTCCAGTGTGGCCTCTGCTATTCTAATAAAAGTCTTTAACACAGTCGGTTAGGTCTAAATGCCACTCTGAGGAATTAACATGAAGAAAAGCTTTGTTTGACCTTCCTTTTGTAGCATGTCAGGCTTTCGAGAAATCAAGCACTTGCCTTCCTTGCCTTTTATCCCTGCCGCTGAGATAAAGAGAAGAAATTCTACAGGGCCTGGACACAAGAAGATATTTTGAACAGATAAAGGAAGCTTACTCAGGAAACGATCTTGAAAACCTTTAGGACAATCCTAGCAATGCACCGAGTGTTTGGCAGACTGGGCTATAAAACAGCATTTGCTTAATTTGTAAGTGTATAGCACACTTCAATGAGTAAATGTCTGGGGTCAGATGTAAGGCATCACTGCAGAGTTGAGCTCTCTTGACAGCAGCAATACATACAGCCAAATCTGTAAAAGAGTACCAAATACCAGGTATCCACTGCATGCATAATTCCTTGGAAAATGTGGCTAAATCTGATGGAGGTTGATGGTGCTCTGAAAACCTAGCCTGAAGACCTGTAACTGCAATTCTGGGTAAGCTGTTTGGTACCACACGAGATGAGAGATGGGCACTGTTTGGAACCTGCTGTTGCACGTGGCTAGGAGCAGAACCTGGATGGCGCTGCTGGCATTTTCTGTCATATACTGCCAGTAAGAACAATAGGACTGTGGATCTTAGGTGTTCATGCTGAAACCAACTTGGTACTTGGGGCACCCAGCTGGAAGCAACAGTCTTAATTCATACAGGAAAAAAAACATTGTTGACCTATGCTTTCAGAAAAAATGTTGTTCTTCAGTGCTGATGTTTGGCCTGTTAGCCAAAACAGAGCGAGCTGAGCACATTTGCCAAAGCCACGTACGTTACAATGCACAGCAGTAGCTGAAGATTTGCCCAATACCTGGATCACATCACTCAAGAGCCACAGACCCAGAAGCTCCTTCGCCCTAGGCAGTAACAAGCCTGTAGTGGCTTATTGGCCACCCCGTGACACGACTTGTTCGTTCACAAGGAGACATGAGCGTGCCAGGGGGCTGGTGGCTCCCTGTGCCCTGCAGGGCAGCACGTCAGGCACCACCCTGCCAGCAGGGAACACATGCCACCCGCAGCCATGTCTGTGGGGAGCTGGAGGTGCTTGCATGCTGCCTTGGGAGCAGCCAGGCATGTACCAGGAGGTGCATCCTCTCGCTAGCATGGTGAAGCAGCAATGAGCTTGCACAACAGGCTCTCGGAGCGCCTTTGGGGTCTCCAGGGCCAGGGGCCTGTGGATGGCACGCCAGAGCACGTGGCACCACAACTGTCACTGAAATGGGCTGACGCCTGTAAGGGTTGTGTCTGGCCTGGATCCTAATTGGTCTGAACAGTTTTCAAACTAAAAATGTCATGTGTTATAGGTATGTGCATTTCGGCTGTATATGCATATATTTATTCTGTCAGGTACATGCATGTATACAAACATGTATATACAAAGGCCATTGCATAAAAGGGTCTTTGCTGGACCTGCTCGCACCAGGGACGCAATCCCATTGGCGTCCTACTAATAAGCTACTGGTGTTAGCAGCTAAAATGCGGTGCTGAGTGGGCACGGGTGCCGAAGGACTGGGCCTCGCGGCCCTGGGCCTGCATGGCAGCTGTCTGTCCGTCTGGCTGCATGCCACAAACGGCACCAGAAGCTGTGTCTTTCCACTTGCCCTCTGTTTCAGCACATGAATAGTTACTGGAGCGTATCTTTTGAAGATAACTAGCCCTTTTGGAAGAGGCTAATATGGGTATCGTCTCTGGAAGCTGCTATTATGCTTGTAAGTGGCTGTTGGCCTTTAAATGCAGAAAGAAACAAGAGAAGGCTTTGAGCGCACATTAATTTAAAATGTAATTTTCATCCTCTGCCTAGGACTCACGTGGGATTTGTGCTATTAAATATTAAATACCAAGACCTTTACGCAATGAGGCAGCTTTACTGAATAAAATTATATCAAACAATGAAATCAGAAGCTTTGCAGATATTAACCACACAATAGATTCCAGAAAATATTCCAGTTTAAGGACCCAGAGGAAAAACGTCTTTCAGCCAGTGATGCGCTTCAAGAACTCCTCGTCCAGGGGAGAGGTGCTAACTGCCTGCTCAGCACACAGGCTGTGGGCAAGATGGCCCTTTCCTAGTTACACTTAATTATGTTTATCACTCATTATGTAGGCAAAACTATCATCGTAGACAGAAGTTTTACTTCTCTGATACCTCTAAAACTGAAATAAATGCTTTGTTCTTGTTATTCAGTAAAGAATTCACATAAAATAAGGTGTTTCTGAAATTCAGCTCATTTTCCAATTTGTGTAAAACCCAAGAGCAAATTACAACTTTTTTCTTACACTGTACTCTTGGGAATTGTTCTGAATATTCCACATGAGAACAGTTATTACCTTGTTGAGACTGGCTGTCGAAGTGACATGGCACTGCTTTCATTCCATGTCCGGATGGGAATACAAGCACTTCTTGAGCGATTACCAACATTGACTTCTAATTAACATTGGTGCCACTAAATCTCAATTCTCCAAGGCTTTCAAATAAACAAGAACAATAGAGTTCCAAACACAGACAAGACAAATGTGCTATACTACACAAATTTTGACCACTTTCACTTGTCTTTGGGTGGGAAGGGGAAATACATTCTGGGGCTGAACAGCTGAACTTCAAGGGATTCTGTTTCACTTCTTGTATTAGCCCTGGCTCTCAGCTTCTCAACACTTCAGCATTTCCAAATTCAGATGGAAGATGACTACATAGCAGAACACCACCAGTCTAAAAAACAGGAGGGGGGAGCAGATACCCCCACAGGTAACAATTCTTTCCATCCATTTATGATACCATTCTACATTTGATTTTGACATATTCAGGAATAATTTAAAAACAGATGTAAATTATAATTTTGACACATTTTTAATATTTTATGTGCTTTTTGAAGGAAGCAATTTTTCTTATGTAATTTCTATTTCAGTAAAACTTCCAATTTTGATAGATGTTAAAATCTGCTTTTGAAAGCACTCTCACTGTAAATAAAATTATTATTATATATAATTAAAACTGAAAAGTAAGCAACTGAAATTCCTTTCCACACCACTACCATCAATAGAAAGATGTTAACTTTGATGAAAGCCCTCTAAAATCACAAGCATTTTAGCTGCTGCTCCAAAAAAATAATGGTATTGACATTTAATTTCATGCAAAGCAACATTCAACTGCTCCTGTCAGCCACGTGTCAGTTTGCCTTGCATGGGATGCCAGAACCACTTGGAAGTGCTTAGCACAGTTCCAGGAAACTTCACCTAGCAGGTGTGATGCAGTGTTCACTATTTCCTGGGCACGATCACTAGTTTCTGGTGTTGTAAAAGCAGCAGCAGCACTCTGGTGTGCCTTTCTGTCATGCTGCAAGTCCCTTTCCACTCTTGTCTCTGTCCTTCTGGAATTGTCCTGACTTCTGACTTTCTGCACATCCAGCTGGACAGGTAAGGGGACACAACCATCCTGGCATGCTGTATGAGAAGTTATTATTAATGACTGTTTTTTTGGAACAATCTCAGAGCAATCATGCACTGAAAATAACCTTTCAGACATTAGTTCTTTCTCTCCAGCCAACTGCAATGATGGAATCAATAAAGATAAGGTTCTTTCTTCAATCTGAATGTTCATGCCTAATATTGCAATATGCTTTTCCACTTGAGGTTTCCCAAATTTAATGAATATTTAGTGATGCGTTTTTCCCTTAGCTTCTCTTAGGACTTAAAGCAATGTGATATAATGGTTATTATCCTACTTCACAGCCTGACTGATATCCAGATGTAATAACAGTTAATTCACCTCTACAACTGTGGACAATTCAGGGACTAGTAATGCTGATGAAAAGAACATCATTGATTTAAATTGACCATATCAGATATTAGCCCTGATTTTGGGAAATGTGCTTAAATGTAGCCTGGAATACAATTCAGCTTAAACACAGATTAAGTACCTACGTGATGTGACTTAAAATGGTACTTGTCATTATATCTGGAGTTCACGTGTTAAACATTTTGTTTTAGGAAAATATTTAAAGTTTCCTGTTACAAGAGTGTCATTTACTAGCACATTCCCAAGGCACAGACATGCAGCAGGTAAAAGGTCCTTGATATCAGAGCAGAAGAGACTGTTGCTATTGTTGACCAACCCATTTATATTCCAATTTTAACTGAACTGTATTATGCTTCAACATATCTTGTGTAAATGCATGGTTTGTATGAAAGAACTGAGCATTTCCAGGTCTGCTGCCTGATTATTAACTTGCAGTACTGCAAAGAGGGTATGTAAAGTAACTCTTTCCTCCATGCACTTTCCTTACGCCAGCACGTGTTCTTTGGGTCCCCAGGCAACTATACTCACTCCTTCCCAATGCTTGTACAGAGTGAGCACATAAGACTTTCCTACCCTCAAATCCCAGTGCTTTATTCTACATCCACCTGATTAAATGGCAGCCCCAAGAGCCTTGAAGAGACAGGCAGAAATTGTTCTGCTTACAGCCATGGTGGGAGTAGGACTATGCTGAAGGCTCATCCCCTCTGCTCGATCAGGAGGAGCTGAAGGGAGGTTAGCAACACTTGTTACTGCACTTTGCTTTAGCAAAGGATATTTTTTTTTCCTTTCTAGCTTTTGTATTAGAACATCCTCTCTAGCCTAATCAAATGTTTACATTATTTTCAGCTTTTGCTACTTCAAATAAATAAATAAATAAAGCCCAGCAGAATAAAAACATCCATGTGCAGAAACAATGGTATGAAGCATAACAGGCTTTGGCAACTGAAGTCTGTGAAGGGTGCTTCCTGAACGCAACTTGGGAGGTGAGAGAGAGTCTATTAAAAATGAGCAGGATTCCAGAACCCTTTTGTCATCTCGGCAACGCTCAGAGTCCCACCGCTCAGTCCTACCCCCAAGCTGCCCAGCAGCAGACGTGGAGCTACAGGACACGCTGTCAGCCGCACAGCATCTGTACTGCCAGTCTTGGGAGAGCTGCCGAAGTGGTGTGACCCTGGGGACACCAGTGCCACCGCCACACCTCAACAACTTTCTCTGCTGAGACACTGAACGAAGTTGGTGGTGGCATGGCTCAGCTCACAGAAGCCACAGAGGCATGCCTTCTGGTCAGTCTTTGCTTTTTAGAAAACATGACTTTTGTCTCCACTTCTGAAAGCAGTCTTAAGTTTGGGACATGTTGCACTAAAGAGACGGAAGAAGAAGCTCTTGCTGAAAAACATTTTTTTTTCTGGCCACACACTGTGCCAATTTTCTCAGAAAAATGAGTAATTCTAATGGGTAATGCAAAACAATAGATTGCACCAAGATAAGTAGCTTGACAGGAAAGGTTTGATTTGAATTCAAAGAGGAAAAAAAAGTGGCTGGACCTAAGCGAGATGGCTAACCATGAAGTAGGCTTTGCTGTAAGTGAAGTGAAAAGGCTAATTCATCAGGCTGTAATGAGAATCTCATTGTCATTTGTCTTTTATGTGAACATTTGCAGGCAAGAGCCTGGACATCAGGGGAAAGCCCTGTAATTAATTTATCTCTGTTGTGTAAAAGGTAACAGATCTGAATGATGGGTTCTGTCCCAGCACAGCTGCCTCAGATAAAAATCAAGCAGATTAGTTATAGCTCTGATTTCTACTTTCCTTCAAAGGAAAAAAAAATAGCTGCAGAAAAATTGGAAGCATGAAAAATACTTCAGAAAAGCAGAGAGAGAAATTTATCTCCAAGAAATCACATCAGTGAGAACTAAAACTCTCTTGATGTCCGGAGGAGGGAGGTGGGGAAGCAAAACTTATTTGCAGTGGGACAATTTTATTGTCTACCCCAAGGTATCAAGTTAGGATTAAGACCAACTAATGGAGGCAGCGATCAAAGCAATTTACCATGGATAATTTGCCCTCAACTTCAGTCTTTGCGTATTCAGAAGTCAAAGTCATCTCCCTACAACTGCAAAGCCCTGGCTTGCTCTCTGCTGCAATGGCTTTATCAAGATCCTTTCACTTAAAAAAAATGCTTGTATTAAGGTCCAGTCAAAGCACTGGAGGACCTGACTTCATACAATTCATACAGCTCCAAGCTTTGGGACGTAAACTGACATCTAGCTGCAGACAGTTAATGAGGAGTTTCCCCTCTGCAAGGAGCGGCTCTGCTGCTGAAGCTACGACTTCCCACACTTCTTGGGATTCCAGGAGATGTCGATGACTGGTTTCATCCGTCACAGCAGGTGTAGTTGAGGATTTCAAACACCATTTCTAGCTTCAGCTGTCCCCTTGCACTCGCCAGAAAAGCTGCAGAATGGCCCTGAGCCTCTGCTGCCAGCAGCAGCCCCCAGTGCAGAGGCTCAGCATGGAGAATGGGTGCACCCAGAGTGTCCTGCAGTGACCACCCCTTGCTGAGGAGCCGTGGGGCAGAGAAAGCTGGGAGGCATGGGGCAGCCAGACACCCTGGCCTTTCTCGCAGCTCCCAGGGTTTAACATGATCCTTAGATGAGTCTTTTTAAGAGCGCAGTTTGCCAGCAGACTGCAGCGCATCGTTCCACCAGGGGAGTGGGCCTGTGCATCCCCAGAGCTCCACACATCCGTGTGCCCGCTGCTGGGGGCCTCTGCAGGCTGCAAGCTTCCTGCGCTGCAGCTTGAGGAGGCCCTGGTACCGCAGGGTGAGCTCTGCGGCTCACTTCATCCTCATTTATCACTGTGGGACAAACGCAGAGATCAGAGGATTAACAATCACATTAAGCTCAGCGAGTTAAACTTCTCACCCAGCAGGATGGTGAGCTTTCCAGTTCAGATAACAACAGGCTCTTCGGCAACCAAGGATGCGATACACCCAGTGCTGCTGCTGAGGCGCGGTGCTGTCTGCTTCGGCAGCGGTGTCAGCACTGAAGTGGACACCACCCGGCCACCTGTTTCATCACCACCTATTTTAGCTGAGGCGCTCCTCTTCTGACAGGAAGAATGATCTGTCCTCCTGCCTAAACAACCGCATTTACTACACAGTCCCTTTAAAACCCCTTCAAGTGCCATGAGATAATCCCTTCCTCAGCTACCAAGCAGGATGCGCACGCTACAGTAGCCCTGCTCTGTATTCCAGCCCCAAGTAACTAACGTTTGCCTCGAGGGGATCATTTCTCTGCAGCTGAAGTCAACAGCAAAGTATTCATTGACTTCAGTGCTCCTGGACTATGCCTTGAAAAGAAACCATCCAAATGAAGTGAAACAAAAGAAATAAAAGGACACTGCCCACAGTAAGTGGGTTTAGACCCCTGCCTCCTGTTGCAATTTCAATTTCAGAATTTTAAGATGTTTTGTTTTTTAATTTCTTTTTAACAAATATTTCTGCAAGCTGTCCTCACTTCTTTGGATCAGATGTTACAAACAGGATTAGGATTCGCAGTTAAGTACTGGCACTGCGCTGAGATCAGGTGCCACCATAACTAACCACCTTAGGGTGGGAGGGGGCTTGGAGCACCTATTCATAACCTCACCTCTGCTGTGCTAAAATATACATTGCATATTTAAGGAAAATATATAAATTAGATCTAGAAAACATGAGCTCCAGTTGTTGAGCTCACATCTCATCCTGAAGACATCAAATCAGATCAGAACACGGGAACAACGTGGGAGCCAATGAGGTAATGAAGCAAAGCCCATCACTGGTTGCTCAAAGGGAGAACATCCTCAACAACCCGAGAATGGACAAGAAATGAGGCAAGCCCCCTGACTTCACACTTGATGTCTGATTTCCACATGCTGTGGGACCTCGTTTCTGGCCTAGCAGACAACACTGAGCACCCCAGCTAATGCCCATGCTGTGACTGTATGGTATGAACAGGCTTAAAAATCCTAGGGGAAAAAAGTCATGTGAGATCTGTTGATGAACAGCACATAACAGTCCTCCTGAAATTGATAGCTGCCCATACAGTTAATCAACGACATGATGCCATGTGAGAGAGAAGAGTTCAACATGATTTTATTTGTTTTAGCGGCAATAAATCTGAGTGAAAATTGCAGAGAACCTGCTGATCTCTGCATTCAAGCTGGGTCAAGGTTCCCAAGAAATGACTAAATGATGATCATTTAAAAGTAATTCTGCAGGAGCATCACAAGACTCAGAGGAATGCTGGAGAATTGCCTGAACTGCCCTTTGTACAAATAAAGGCCACAGAGACAATTCATGCCCTTCAGCAACTTTTCACCCAGAGATGTACTTGTTCTGGGTCTGGGGCCAGCTGAACATGTGCATTTAATAGTGAGCACATGAAGATTGCCCTGTTGTCAGGAGGTTTCCCACTTTGCAGCACCAAACCTCAGGTGGATAAATGAGCAAGTGAGTATAAAGACAAGGGAGCTGGACAGTTGGGTCTGCATAAATTAGTAGACAGAGCAGATAATGTATCAATACGTAAAGAGAAAAAAGAGCAGACCGGGTTGCTGTTTGCAGCCAATGCATTAGGTGAGCTAATTAGAGAGACAAGAAGGCAATTACAGTCAGTGGAAAATGAGGTAGCTGATGTCTGGAAATGCAGAAACATCCTGTTGACCACGACAGACTCACCAGGCTTCTCCTGCTCTGCACAGGGATCCCATGAGGCCAAAAGGTAGAACTGAATTTTAGAAAGAGGAAAGCACAGCAAGACAGAAACAGAAAAGGCACAGAAACACTGACAAGCCCTCCCCCGCCCCCCGAAAAAACAACAAACTAAAGCAACTTGAATATGTTCCTAGCTTCCAAGAGATAGTGATCTTATTTTTTCTACTTCACATCATCATGCAACTCTTAAGATTAAAAAAAAAAAAAAAAAACACAAACAGAACACTAGCAAATACACTGATACAATCCATGAAGTTGCAGTTCTCTAGTGAATTTATATTTTCTTTTCCATTTGCTGGTGTGTTTGGAAGTCAGCCTGTAAAGATGTTCTTGCCAGCTGGGAAATCCCAGAGGACATGTTCCTTCCTCCGCTTTGCTGGCAACCATGAGAAAAATTATAATGAATGACCTCTTTTCTTTTTCCCCTTCTGCACCAGCTGGCTCCAATACCCTTTCCCAACCTCTGCCTGCATCCTCTGCTAAAATGGAATCTTATTTCCTAGATAAACAGACTTCTTTGGGCTTCTCAAGATAATGCTTAATTAAAAAAAAAAAAAGTTAAAGGAAATATTTTGCATGGCCTTTCCTCTTTTAAAGGAAAGGCCTTTGTTTTAAAAGCTATTGAAATAAACCATTTTCCTCTCTTCTGTTAATCCCATCTCCCTGCACATCTTTCTAAACTGGCCACACTGAATTCCATTAGAAAACCTTCAAACAGGGGAAGGCTCTGTGGGATTTCTCTGATGAAAAATTTTTACTGGAATAAAAACACCGAATCAATCTTCTAAAAAAATATACAGGGAAAAACAAAAAAAAAAAACACACACAAAAAACCACACCAGATTTTTAACTGTTTTTTCTTGATTCTCCATGTCAACTGAATTTTGACAGAGTTGAATTCAGCTTTTTCTGAACAGTGACCCATTTCTTTTGCCTTGGCCCTCCAGGATGAGTCACCCCTTGGGGACCATTCACCTCCCCAGCCCCCCAGGACCCCATGCCACACCACAGGCAGCCCCTGCCCGCTGCCCCCAGGGCTCCAAGCACAGAGCCTGCAGCACAGCAGAAGGGAGCTGGGAGTTAAACGCTTCTGAAAGGAAAGCTGCCTGGACTGAGAAAAGTTTGACCTTTCAAGATTCAGATTCTTACTGGCTCACATCTCAAGCAGAAAAACCTTACAGACATACAGATGCAGAAGAATGAACTTCATGGGTTATATTTAATTTATTTTTCTTAACAATGATTACCTAATGCCAAGTGGTAGGACATCTAAATAGCCACAAAGCCAAGAAAGAAGCTTTGCTGTAAACCTTGGCTACAAGTCCTCCACACCAGCAGCAGCCATGGCTGGCATGCGGCAAGGAGAGAATGTGGCTCATGGTTCTGTAGAGACATGGCTAGAAGACAAGACAAACTTCAGGAGGAGGAACTCAGCCTTTAGAACAGCCAAGAGGCTGTTCTGCAAAAAATGAATGATGGTTCTGATGGTTCTGCAAAAAATGGTACTGGATGGAAGATCTCCCCCCTTTCCTTCTTCATGAGTCAAGCCCTTCCCCCCCCCCCAGTTTTCAGGTGTTTTGGTTCAAGTCCAGTTTGCTCTCTCGGGATGACAGGTTACTTAGCCACTGAAATTAAAGTTCAATTATTGTATTAATATTGATGCTATCATTGTGTGAATCATGAGTCGAGTAGAAGGAATAATTTCACTTTCTTTAAAATATTGATTTTGGAAAGATACCAAAGTGTAGGCATATGGTGCTTGATTCCTGCTGTCAGAGCAGCTCAGGAAAGCATCACTGGATATGCCAGGGCACAATGGAGATCAGAAAGAGCAGAGGGAAATTCTAGGCTAGTGTTTCAATACACCCACCCTCAGCTGAATGCACAAATTCAGAATGGCACAAAAGCGTTACTACATTTGAATGAGTTGATGCTCTCCTCCTGTGCACAGGAGTATTTGATGACAGAGCCCTATCAAGTTGTCACTTGCACTTATTGCTGTAACCCACAGGATAAATCAGCTCGCCTTTCAACTTTTCGAATGTTGAAAGCATTTAGGAAATTAAGGCCCGATTTTCCTTTTCTACCTCTTTTTCTTCCTTTGCTAAAGCCTGTCACATTTCAGTTAAAATGTTTCAAATTTTCTTCTCCACTTTCACAACCCTTGCCTGAACTAGTTCATTTAAGAAAGAAAGAACAGGAAGAAAGAAGTCAAACACTTTTTGCATCAGCATTTCATTGTCACTAAACGCATTTCTCTTGGAGCCCTCTTGGTTTCATTGAGACTAACTGAAGAGACACAAGCTCCCAGCACAATGAAAATACGATTTTGCTGTTTTGCAAACCTAGGCCAACGCGCTTACGCTGCCAGCCGTGCAGGACAGGTTTTTAGTTAAGTCTCTGCTGGAACGATGCATCTCCCCCTCCCTGTATCTGCACCCATGGACAGAAGCTGTTGATGGGTACTAAACAAGTAGAAATCACCCAAGTCTCCTGTGTTTATAGTTAGCAGTAGCAACTTCTTGTTTGCCTAGCTTTAAATGACACAATGGAATATACAGTTTTTCTCTTGGCAGAAAAATTCTGCATATCCTCATCTGAAAATTGTCCCGATGCTTACCCCTCACAGGAGCATCGCTGTTTGGAGGAGCTCACCTCATCTGGAGGTCAGCTTCCTTACACTGCACAGGTAGCCATGGGAGACTTCCAAAGCTATAACATGGGTGTCACAAACCTTGCCAGAAACTGTCAAGAATAAGGTCAGAAATGGAAGGTAGTCATGAATGTAGAGCTCTCTTCAAACAAAGACTGACTCAGAATACTTGCCACATAAAATGCAAAAAATAGGCTATATAAGTAACATTCTGTGAAAATTTCTTTAATGGTTGTACTTTGACACATCTTTAAGATCATAAACTTCATTCGCTTTAATGTTTTTGGTAAGACTTGTAATGAAAAAAGACAATTCTGAAGTCCTGACATTAATAAGTCTATTGTAAAAAGGTCACCTTCCCCTAAGAATGTTTTATTATCAGTGGAGCAGAATAGCTCTGAATATGTAATGACTTTTATCTGATGATTGCCCTGTATTCTTCTCTAAAGAGAGAAGACTTTAGATGTTGATAATTTACATATAAGCACTGAAGTGCTTGGCAGCAGAAAAACAAACTGGTTCAGAGAAATTAATTATAGAGCAGCTATAGAAGATGCATGAAAATTAACTTCTGATCTTCGTTTGTCTCTAAGAGGTACTAAAAATCACCACAGGATTGACTGACCTCCAGGACTTAGTTGAAGTAAGAAATGTGCAGTAGAGATTCAGTTTCTGTCCAAATAATTGCAAAAACTGTCTCATTTGCACGTTGTTTTTCCACTCTGGTATAGAAACTCCACCATTCACATTTAGCAGTAAAGGATCAGGAGGTGCACAGAGAAAATATATTAATTTTAATGACACCAAGAACTCAGGCTAACAACTAAGACCAAAAACTATACATAAAACCAGAACGAACTGAAGGCCACTGCCCCACTGACCTGGGAACCACATGGACAGGAGCAAAGCAGGGACACAGAAGGCGTGTGAAACCATCGAGCTATCTGTGAGCACCACATGGAAGGGTTTACATGTCAGAGAGAACCAATCCTGCCTGGAAGCTGAAGCAACTTTGCAGTTCAGAAGTGCTCCTCCTGTCTCTGTCATGGCATAGTGGCAGCTCCCCTGAAAATGATGCACGTTTTGCCACTCATTTCAAATTAGGTTTCCCCAGGAGAACTGTGTGTTCCTAAACAGCTATGCCAAAGCTTGTTTGTTGTTTTGAGTCATTAAATTACATTGCACCTAATTACTCCCAATCTACCACCAATGAAGATCTTTTCCAACAAATGCTGCCTCTGTTTAGAAACCGTTTTTATATACTAATGGTTTTTATCTCAAGAAAGCTTTTCAAAGACCATTTAAACAACATCATGCTCCATTTGGCAGGGACACACGTGGTGTAAGTATATTTTTAATTCATTTTTTCAAGAAAAAATGTTTTTGCAAGAGTGCTATCTAGGACAATAGCACAAAAGCTTTGCCTTGTGCAAAGGCCATTTATCTGGGGGCCATTCAAATTAATTTCATCAGTGAGACTTTGCCATGTCAATCCATCAGTATTCCAAAGCAAATTGTACAGACAGATTAACAGGCTGCTACCTGTTGCAAACCAGTAGCACCTGACTCCACCCAAAAAGCCTCTTCCCTATTCTACAGGTGGGAAGGAATACAGGTATGGGTGAACTGGGGGGTTGTTTCATTTCATCTTAGCGCTTGGAAGTGACCAGGCTACCATTAGTGGCACCAGCTTAAGAAATTATCCTCTGTATATTTCTGTTTATCCCAGGCACATGCATTTCCAAGCGGGTTCGAGGACTGAGAGCCAAGTGATGCAATTCGCTGCCCAGAGAGGTTATGGCACCTCCAAGAGTCAGGGTCTACAGGAAAGTGAACACAAACCTGCAGAAACACCTCGGTTTAACCAGCCCTGTGCAGGGAGAAGGGTGCGCATTAGACAACCGATATTTTTCAGCAGTATGTTATTTCCCATGAAGGTATTCAGTTCTTTTCACATGCCAAGGTATCGGACAACAAACAGGAACAGTTTTGAGGCATAAGTGAGAGTCTGAGAAAGGGGGGGTGGAAAAGAATCAGAAAACCGTAAGGACAGGACTGGTAGATCATCTGCTTTATCAAAAAGTTGGTAGGATTTAAACTGCAAGGAGAAGCAAGACTGAACAAAAGAGAAGCGAAGACAAAGGCAATTCAGCCTGCAGTAAAAGCATGAGAATATGCAACTCTCCTGCAGATCTTTATGAATCAGATTAGCTGAAGTTAGATTCTTAAGGTGCTTCCAAGCATGCCCTATGTCATTTGCACCAATTACAGGGCTGTCGTCCAGTCTGCCTTCCAGTTTGGAGCTTAATGTGAAACAGGACGAGCCTTAACATCTTTGTATGAGGAAATGAGTATTTAACCTAATTTTTTCAAATCCTAATTGCATCCTTATTTTTCATAATACTGAGCTAATAAATGGCGCATTTCAGATTTCACTGTGGAACTTCAGCACACCATTAAAAAACAACCTCACCACCTCAACAGATTAAGCAACCATTAGGTATATTGCTCATTCTCAGCCAATGCAACTCAAAAGCCATGTTTCACAGATGGGTTTAACAATTGATGTTCTGCGTGGGCAGGAGCAGCAGGGTGGGCTGATTAAAACAGAGTAACACAGTAACAACATCATTTGGGGCTGCTTTTTCCATTTCATTGTAATAAGTCTGAGACAGTTTGCACTTTCTCCTTTCTGTCACCAGTGTATCTTTTCAGATGGAAAAAAATCCTGCTACAGTGACTGCATCCCCAGAACACAGTTAACTCATGAATGAAGCAATGACATTTAAGGCCATGGGCACTGGGGTGCTTGTGTTTAACTGAGCTCCCTCATGTCTCCATTAAAGAATGAACCACTGACAGATTTAAACATTTTTACGTTTTCTATGAAACTTGCTTCATTTTTCATCCTGCCATGGATGAAACACTCTCTTAATGCCTTTTACATCAAAGAAATCATTTCTTTATGTGGTATCATCCCATCTGCTTTCCATTCCCAATCTCTGTTCCCTTAGAAGGCTGAGCATCAATTGGTATTCAGTGAAGAAACTGTCATTACTTTTATTAATTATATCACATTGTTCAACACCCAAGATAAGGGAATTACTGTCCTCAGTACCAAACACAAACAGATACAGTTCTCGTCAGAAGAGAGAGACCAAGAGGAGTAGATAAACAAGACCAGAGACTTTGCTGGTAAAAGATGCCTTTTTTTAATCAGCACTTCTATGCTCTGAACTCTGCTTAGAGCCCCAACAATAAAATAATGCATCGCTACCAGCAGAAGCAAGCCGTCTCCCCATGTACTGCTCCTATCCTGGCATCGCCATGTTGCACGTACACATGCAAGTATTCACTCACACCCATTTCTCACTGCAATATCAGCGTACACAGCCTTTGCTTTCCTGTCTCTAAAAATCTCCATTGAGTTTCAAAAATTCACAGACATGCACTTGCAAAGCTAATTTGTATGTTATCTGAATTTAGTCAAACCCCACTAAGAACAGATAAAAGGTCACGCTCAGAGGCTGCTAAGGAGATACAGAAACCTGAATGTGTCTGAGAAGAGACTGTCAAGCAGGCAGGTAGGACCCACAGCATGTCTGGAGGAGCTAGAGGTGTCTTCGAGCCCTGATGCTGCTGCTGCACTGCCCAGAACGCCCAAGGCAAAGGCAGGTGTTCACCTGCTGCATTCAGTGGGGGCCCTGGCTCCGGCAGCAAACAGCGACTGCCACACATACACACGGGAGGGAAGGTCCTTTTATTACGGTGACTTAAGAGCAGCAAGGGTGTAAGGCTTAAGCAGCTTTTCTAAAGCACGCAGCAGAGCTCAGAGGGGAACATGAGCACCTCAAAATCAAGTACCTATTCATGTGTTGGACAGTCTTTATTTAAACGGTACCAGCCAGCAACAGCACAAATTTCCAGCTCTTCAGCATTTGAACAATAAATCAGTACATCTTTTAATATCTGTTGACCTCTAGAACAAAATCCCTCTAACCAATGATTTTGCACTGCAACAGTAGAAGACTCCTCATCTTACTGAGGCTGTAATATGGAGAATACAGCTAGCATAGCAAGAACAACAAGACTTGGATGATAATTTGTTCTGTAAGTACCGTGATATCAGAGCTTCTCCCTGCAAATCTGCAAACTCCAGCAGCTGCAGTGGAGTGTGAGAAACCCCAGAATGCATCAGAGAAAAATAAAAATTGAAGAAAGTAATACTGTCCTTCTGACATTGCAGCTAGTCACATTTCAATTCCCACTATGTATTTCTAAAGAACCAGTAAAAAACAAAAAGCCTACTCAATTAAATTTGATTTACCTCTACTCATTCAGTTCCCATATATCAAGGGCAATACAACCTATGTAATTGACAACTGGTCTGGGACCTTCTCTACAGCTTTGGGAAAGAAACAAGACAGAGATACCTACACCCTCACTTCAACTGGAGCTAGAAGTTTGCAAATCACAAGCACTGAATTTGGGAAGGATGGCTAACAGCAATACAGCCTTTAGACTGAGAAAACTGTACACAGAGAGAAAACTTGGGGGTGCTGCTGCTTCCTTTTGCCTCTTTTTTTTTTTTTTTTTTTTTTTTTTTTCTTTTGTGATGGTGCTTTTTTGTTGTTGATTTTATTTAAGAGGAATAGATCTGGAAAAGGACCTGTACAGCCCAATTCCCAATTGCACATTTCAGTTTTGAGCCCAGAGATGAACAGGCTGCAGCGGAGTGAATTGTTACAATAACATTGAAAATTCAAAAGAACTCATTATCCTAAATTTAATTGTTCCTTCCAAAAATTCCGTCAGACTCATTATGTTGGTTCCTTTTTTGACAAGGTTTAAGCTCCTCCAGAGAGCAGCTGTACAATAGCAATAATAATGATAAAATTGCTGTCTAAAGCTCCAATGGACATCAGAAATAAGTAGGCTAAATTCACACTTACGGATACTTTTTAAAGAAAATTATCATTGTACCATAATGGTAGAGCTTATGATATGTCCTTACAGAGTTAACTAAACACAAGCTTACTGTAAATGGAATGCTAGCCTTTCAAACACAGGCCTCTGAAGGGTCTGGATCACGGTGTTGATGAGAAAACAGGCTATGAAGCTGAACAAAAATCATTATTTTGATAGATATAAACTATCTGAAAGAGACCTGCAAGAAAAAATGAAGTATTCACAAATTCACACTGAAGGGAGGAAATATATTTAGCCAAAGACATCAAGATGAGAGTATTTTTTTGATAGTCATACAGCATAGCAAGTGTACGGAAGCTCTCTCTCATAGCCATGGCCCACAATGTTTTCAGCCCATGCAGCATCCCAAATGCTGAATGCCATTAAATTAAGAATTTATGTAGTGTCTAGGCCTTGGCTGACTCCTCTCTCACCGTGAACTTCTTTCATGGGACTGGAGAGGCTGGAACCACTATAATTACCTTTGTGTCTTGGCATTTCTCAGTCCTGGAAGGCAGAAAACAGCAGAAGCTGATGCGCACTGGGCAGACTACTCCCATGATGGACCTTGTGTGCTCTGTTAAACAGATGGTTTACCAAAGAAGATGAAGATCTTCAGGATACTTCACTTTTCTTACCAGAGGCCATGTTTAGATAATATTCTAATGACCATGAAAAACATGGTCACCTTCCTGGGAAATCTCAGTTCATCCACCTCAAACGCAAATCCACTGAAATTGTAGTCAGAGACTGCTTTATGAAGTATATGGGTTATACAGTATTGTTTTATGCTTCATTTACCTGCTTGCCACTGTGTGACACAAACAAATAAACCATGAGGGCTCTTTCATCAGGTAATGGCAGGGGTGAGGGAAATATATATATTATCATATACATAAATACACACTAGATAGAGCATATATGTGTGTGTATATATACATCTATATATATACATCTATATATATACATCTATATATATACACACACACACAACGCACCTATCTGACGTGCACAGAAATTTTAAGTGCACATAAGGCAAACAAGAAAGGAAATCCTAATCTACTGCTTTTCCTTTCTCATGCTGATCAAACAGTCATTACTGAGTATACAAGAACAGTATTTTGTTCTTATTAAATGTTTAATAGGCAGGATTGTTGGCAAATTCCCAACTTTTCTTTAGGAACGTAAAAAGCTGAAATTTTATCCATGGTTTCCTGTCCATCACACTGCTCCTGCCCCATGGTGCAGCGTGCCAGCCAGGCACACTCAGCCTACACCATCCCATGCATGTGTCCAGAACACAGTCCTGCAACACTGATAGATAGGCCACACAGAGCTGATCGCAGGTTCTCTGGAGGACAGACTTTTTATGCACAGAGTCTTTTCAAGCCATTGCAGGTTTCAGATAAGAGATAGAGGAATTTATTCATGCTTCTTGCAAGTCATATTTGACTGGGATTCTTGTATTTCTCAGAGGATTGTACTGTCAGGTGATGCACAAATGTTATGCATATGCACAAATGTTATGCATTTAAACAGTCTGTTTTACAATATCGTACCCATATAAGTTGGCTTTATTACACTTAAATGTGTTGCATATACTCAGCTTGACTTTCTTCTCACAGAATTTCATAGATATAGAACCCAGTTATTGCATATCTTAATTCTGTTGCCTGAACGCTAGGCGGGAGTGGCCATCTTAGCAAAACTCCTCCAATACAGAGTAGTAACCCTGATACAGAGATTCCTCCGATACAGAGAAATATTATTATTCCTTCACAAAAGCACAGAAAGCAAGGAGTTGGACTCAATGATCCTCATGGGTCCCTTCCAACTTGGGATATTCTGCGATTCTGTGACCTGCAAAAACTAGGCATAGGTTTCAACTGAATCTCAGGCCTACCATGTGAAGGCACAATTCCCACTGCACAGCTGACTTCCTGGTCGGGTCAAGCTCATCAGCATCCCCAGCTTCACCAGTCAAGGTCCTTGCTGCCCCCGTGCACACGTGGGTCTGCCTGTGCTTTTTCAGCACATCGCTGCACCTCAGACCCATGCAGCCCTCCTCGCCTACGTCCCCTGGATGGGACTAGCGCTAACCCCTTGAGATGGGTGCCTACAGCCCTGCCCAGGCACTGCAGAAGGGTTCAGAGGCTCCAGGGACTGGGGACAGCACTGCTCACTGTCACGCTTCAGGTCCCTGGGTACACAGGGCACCTGTCCATACCCAAAGGTCCACGCATCACCACTGCTACTTTAGCCATAGCCAGAACCCAGCCTGCTCTCTCTTTTACACTACATTTTGCTTCTCTGACTTCTGAGTAGACAACCAACAAAAAAAACACTGCACAAAACAAAATGTCATACCCCCCATTCACAATAATTCTATGGCCTGCTACCGGCTTTCATTTTATCAAGCAATGATAACCCTGGATAACAAAATCAGGAGGGAAGGGGTTTCAGGGAGCAGAGCTGTGCTTAGCACTGGAAGGGTGAGAGGACGATACAGCATTGGTTCCCCCCCACACCCTGCAGTTAGAGCAGGGCAGGTTCAGCAGTCAGCATCTCGGGGGTACCCACAGATGTCATCAGCATCACAGACAGGCAGGCACAGGGGTTTCCCACAGCAAGGCCATCTTATGGTTTGGAAGCATCCATTTCTCTCCTCTCCTCTGCATTGCACAGCTAGGATTGGAGGCAGCCACTGACATGGGACAGCTGCACAGGGCACCGATGGTGGACCCCAGAGGCTGGGGGTCTCCAGCCCAGGCCCAGGGCCTCACCCCCCGGCCCAAACAGCCCCGAGCTGCAGCACAGCCCCAGGCGCCGCATGCACGGCTTCTGTCCTGCAAGCACAGCGCGGTGCCGTGCGTCTCAGCATGGGTGAGGCAAAGCTGCAAGTTCCCCCAGAGCAGCCCTTGCTGCGGGCTCTCATGTTAAAATATAGCCCCTGTGAGCCAGTGAGGCCTTATTAAAACCACTATCACCAAATTCCCAGTTCCCAAGGCCTGCTGGAAGCATAAGAAAACCAGGAGAAAATTCACTGCTACAGACGCAGAGGAAAGGCAGGACAGTGATGAGGTCAGTGTTCCCAAAGGAACTTGAAAACAGCAGCAGAGCTTAGGATGGAAAACCAACTGCCTGAGTTATGCAGAAGGAACAAGAACCCTCGGGACACACAGGCCTACCTTAAACTGTGGCAGATTTTCTCAGTTAACACTTCTCTCGTCACGGGTACCCTCCGCTGCAGGCCCACGCAGAGGCAGGCCCCATGACGACAGTGAGCTGCCACAAATGCCTCAGCACAGCCCGCAGCGGCTGCCCCTCACCTGCGCACCCGGGAGCCGGGCCTGAAGCACCGCGGCCCTGCCACCACCACGCCGCCAGCACCAGAGAGAAGCTTCCAGAAGCCCCCAGAGGGGGCGTGAGGCCCCCCGAAGGCAGAGGGGCAGCAGCAACTCCAGAGCGCCCAGCACCCAGCTGTACCCGTGGGGCTGCGCACAGCGGATCTGCCATCATCCTTTCTAACATCACACGGTTACTACAGAAATATCGCCATATGCAGAGGCCCGTGTTTAGGAAAACACCTTAAAAGGTACCTCAAGGCAACACTTCTGCATGCTGAGACTGGCAAGACCTCACGCATTGGAGTTTTCTTGAGGACAAGTAACATAAGCACAGGCTAACCTTCGGGGTGTGTGTTAAATAGAGCTATATGCAGGTGAATATCAACTGAAGTTGTAATTAATTCCAGCAACTCAGCAGCTGTAGGATTGAAATCACTGGAGCTTCACTAGTATATGAGACCTATCTACTAAATCATGCCATGGGTACACAAGCTGCAAAGAAGCAGAACACATTTTACCTGGAATTCTACTTTAGCACCCAGGAGTTAAGTGGGGCATAATATATAAAATTTGTACTAACTTCTCCTAAACTTTTCAGTATTTCCACTCAGAGTCAGTAAAACTGCCCTTCAGCTGCCCTGATAGGTCATGGTGAAAGAGCAAAGAAACTGAGTTGCATCTGGTCCATGCAACGCACTTGGTACTTTGAAGCGTGCTAGGTATGTCCCAGCATGCACCACTAAATAAACCAAAACCAAAGTGAAAAGTTACTTTGAATTATTATTAACAAGCATGGCACTATTTTAATTGGCCCCCTGATGAATTCTGGCCTAAGAGTGGGGACAATAAATTGCTTCACTGTGTGAAATTTCTGTTTTGACTTCAATGGTAAAAAAAGCCTCCAAAAGATACAAAAAGCACCAAAGTGCATAATATTGTCTCAGACCGCATGGGGAGAGCTGATAGTACACCAGGTCTGTTGAGAGCTCTTCAGACGTCCTGTCAGCTACACTGACGCAGAACTCGGGAAGCCCTCATAGCTCACACAGTGAAACAAAGTCGTTCATCGTCTTGTGTTTGAAAGGAAGATCTTGAAGAGCAAGGTGTAATTAATTCAAGTGTTTCTGAGAGCTCCAGTTTAGATGAAAATGTTCAGCTTTGAATTTCACCCTCCGCCCCCCTCCCAAAAAACACCCACCACCACCACCAAAAAAAAAAAAAAAAAAAAAAAAAAAAAAAAAAACAATGCTATTTAAATTCTGTGTCACCAAACCAGCAATGCTTATTTTCTAGCCAGGGTGAGTGAAAAGAGATTTATGCACTGGTGGTTCCCCTTCCTCCTCAGGTGTCCTGATGCATCCGGAGCAGAGGCCAAGCTCTAGGAAAACCCAGGCTGATCCGTGCTCTGCATGGAAACCACACATATCAGCTGAGCTGCTCCTGCAAGCAGGGCAAAAGGCTTGTTTGCCAGGGCCACCCTCGCGTGCTAGGTGTCAGGGAGGAGAAGGGAAAGGGCACCTTCAAGGACAGAGGGGATGAATCCAGGGCATGCAACCATGCCATTAGTTTGGAAAAAAACATCTGAAGTTTTCTGCAATCTACAGGCTGAAAATAAAAAAATAAATAACTAAAAAGGCAACAGAACAATCAAAATGATTAGGGACAAATATCTGTAAATGCAATGATGCTGGGAGTCTGCTGTAGTCAGGAAGCATTGTACTGGAAGGTAGAGACAGAGAAAGAGCCACAACGCTATTAAAGAAAAAAATGCTACTGGAAATTGTGTAATCCTAGATAGTTTAACTTCTCCTATCTAAACTGGTGAAAAGGCTACCAGTATTGGTACAGTCAAATCTCCCTGGATGCAATGGATAGCTGCAACTGAATCAGGATGAAGAGATGTTATTTTTTGTTTGTTTGTTTGTTTGTTTTTGAGACAATTTTTGTGCACGCTATTTTGATGTGGACAAAATTGAATTTCATTCATTCAGTTTCCTATTTAGGTTAGAAAACAGAAGAAAAAAAGTGTTGCAGTTGATGCCAAATATTTTTATTCCAAATTTGACCTGCAGCATAGGCTAATTCATATTTTTGAGCCTGAATGGAAGCTTTACGTTAAATATAAGCCATTTACACTCCAGTAATGTGTTGTTTGGCACCTGTCTGATATATGTGGCCTCATTCAGGCAACTCTGTGGCATTGGCATTACATTTATTTTAACCAGGTCTGTTTCTCCAGCAGAACCTGGCATTTGAGGGTGTTCCCTGGTGCTGCAGCAAGCCCAGGAACTAAGCAAACCCAATATGCTTATATTGAATAGTTTATACCACAGCGTGTCTTCCATGTGGACTGCTGTAATAATCCCTGCCTTGCTGTTTCTAGTTTGAGCAAGTTACATTAAGCTACTGCAGTTACACCTTGCTCAAACTAAAATTGCTCACAGAACTGCTCAGAGTTCTTATGGTCAGAGAGTGACCAGTAAAGGACAGCCTTGGCATGAATCTTGTTTAGAGCTGTCCCAGTTTAACTGCATTTACAGCACCTGCATTTGGGATGGCTCTGGTGGTCTGCACTCCATACTTTGCTTAACCAAAAAGCTATACTTTAGAGTAAACTATTAATGAAGAAGAAAAAGAATTAAATTTGTCTAGAACAAAGTTCATGGGCATCATGTAAACAGATAAATCCCAGCAGAACTTTAGCTAATTGCTTTTACAGTGTAAAAATTGTAAGAAAAGAAATGTTAATGAATTATTTTGTTTCCTACTGTTGTCTGCATAGTTGAAAATCAATGCTCTAATCAGCTGTGACTGAATTGCAGCAGGACTAACTTAAATTTAAGCTCATGAATTTAAGACATCAGTGGAAGTGAATATTATCAAAATGTATGGTATCAGGATAATGACATAATTTCATCAAAGGTGCTTAATTTAAACTAAAACCCACCATCTACTGATGACATTTGTGTCAATGCCATGGATGATGAAACAGTCTACATAGCAATGCAGCAATAACTCAACCTATGCTATGACAATCTATATCTGTATGGCAGCTCCTCATTACGTTACAATATTATTAGCATCAATGACAATTTTGATGTCAGTAAGATTATCAGGTGTTTTTAATGTTATATGAGCCCCAGTTCTGCACACTAGTTCTACATCTTCCTCACATTCGATCTTCTGGAGCTGCATCCATTGAGTTGTAGAAATATTTGAGAACAGACACAGTACATGTGCCTCTTTTACAGTAGGAAAATAACCATGGTGAAATCAAATGCTCTTGAGATGCAGTATTCCCTATTGCTCTGCTATGTTCATCCCAACCTTGCTGATGGCGATGCCAGCTGACAATTCTGCATAGTCCAGAACAAATGTTCAGGCGGAGGGTGACCCTGGTCATATGCACAGGTAGAGTGACTTTTCTTATGCAGGTGCATTAAAATTTTCCTCTCTTACACCTTTTATAAAGTCAAAAAAGCAGCAGTGATCAAGTAGTAGAGCTCAAGACAAAAACAGTCCAGTTTTCATGCGAGTAGTTTTTGGAAATGGTATTACTTTAGCTTCTACATAGACCATTTCTTTGGCAGAGTGAAAGCATCCTGCAGGAAAGCACCAGGCCACTGCAAGAAGTCTGCACAAAGAACAGGGATAGGTGGCTACCATGAACCAGAATAGATCCATCCCAGGCAGTGAATGGAGAGATGCTTGTTGGCACCAGCAAGGGAACTGGCTCCATAATTGTAATGAAAACTGACCCTCATTTGGTTAATTTAAAATTGCACTGGCTTGTGTAGTAGCTGTTGCCCTCTCTCCCTGACAACTGGGTCAAAACTTGTGCTGCAGCTACATAAAGGAATATAACTACAAGTCATGTAAATATCTTCAGCCCAGTCAGCAGCACAAGGATGTACAGTGCATTTTTCATTTTAAGGACAAAGCACATTCCCAATTAGTGCTTAAAAGGAAGCTTGAGTCCTTGATTCATCAACTGAAACAAATTGGAGGACTTACACAGAAAAAAACACCACCACCAACAAAAAAAACACCACCAACAAAAAAACTAGAATAACATAATACCGAAGGTTAATAATGAAGAGAGGGGAAAGAGGATACAGGAGGATGGGGTAGATTAATACAGCACAGTGCAGTTATGGTCCCAGTGGAACTCCATCTATTCTGAAAGTTAAGCATATACATAAAGATGTTCAGGAGGGTAATGAAGACACAGGGCAGTCATATCCCAGGAGCTTAACACACGTAAGGACAACAAGATTCACTTCTTAATAAGGGCTTCTTTTTATTTTGGATTAGGAAATTGTTCTGCATAAGTCATTTATACTTTCACATCATACTTATTTTCAGGGGGAGACTTTTCAACTGCCTAATCACCATCTTGCTGCTCTCAGACAATCCTGTTATGCTTTCTGTCTTTTTCTCCCTTTTAATTCTTTACTATTATTATTATTATTATTATTCCCTGTGTCCTTTCAGCACAGGCAATAAAATGCCCTGAGTTGCTCACCTGGTTTTGCACTAAACTGCTGCCTCAAGGACTGCAGGAGATGCCAGTGGAGACATCGGCTCCACGTCTCCCCACCTATTTTCTTCATAGTTAGAACTCACGGTCTTGTAACCCAATACCTGTTAGGTAAAGTGACCTGACCCTGCCACACCACAGGCAGAGGGTAGATGCTTTCCCTTTCAAAATTTCCATCTTTTGCATAGAACTGCTCCTACAAATCACTGCACAAATTCTTCCCATTTCAAAAGTGGAAGCAAGCTTCGCTCAGAGCTGAAAACTGTATTAAATTCTCACAGCTCCTCTATTGTGATCCCTTCTTTTAATTATTGGGTTGGCTGCAGCAATAATGCAGAAGTGTTTTTGTCTACAAAGCAAGTTTTTATGTGTTACTATAGCTACTCACAGGGCTATCACTGTCCACTGTACCATTGAAAATACTCAGACCACAGATTTCTTGTTGCAATTCCAATATGTGCTATTCTATCTCTAGACACATTCAGACATGTTTTCTGCTTGTGTATTTATTTGCAGTATATGCTGGAAGATATCTTTCCAAGCAGTGTGTTCTAAAAATAAACATTTTTCACTTTCTATCCTACAGTGTAGAAGAGCTTCTAAATGTTGGGTGGCTTGTAAATTGATTCTTGTCTTATAAATGAGTTTATTTACCTCCATTATTTGATAAAAACTACTTTTACTTTCACTCCTTCCTGACAAAGACACCTATTTACACTGAGCTGTGTGCAAGCAGTGCGTCTTCCCAAATACATGGTTACGGGAGCGTACAGTCTGAGGACAGCCTTCACCAAGGACAAGCACTCACTGGGTACATTCAGTCAGGGCTCCTCCAAGATTCTGCAGAGTTCCGCTGGATGTACTGAAGCTCGTGTGCTGGATCTAGGTTTTCTGGAAACACTTGCAAGAGAAAGCATCACAAAAGAGACAAGTCCTCCTAACGAAAGCAATAACTGAGCCAAATCAACCTCCAAGTAGGTTCCATCAGTGCTGTTGCCACCCAGGCCATTCATCAGGAACAATGAGTACGGGCATTGAGATTCCACACTGGATTCATAAATAGAGTGCGGCCTTTTTAGTATGTCACATTTAGGCAAGAGAAAAGATTCTGGCTATAAAAAAGTACCCTTGGAACCTGTTTTTATAATTCTTATTTGAAATATTTCTAAACTGTTTTCTCATCACGCACATTAAACAACTCCAGCCTCAGGAGTATAATAACACAGCAAATACGCTGACTTTTGCGGAGCATAAATGCAAGTCTTACATGCAGGTCACAATTTAATGAGTTCACAGACAACGCAGCCCCCAAATGAAATGGGAATCCATGCTAATTATGATGAGGAATCCCAGTGTCTCTACTGCATCTGTAGTGACACTCACCTGCAACCACTGACTTCTCACGTATTGATTTTAAGGTTAACATCAGGCACAGTACCTTGACATGAAATGTGTCCTTCTGCTCTCAGATTTGCACTGATAGGGATCAGACAGCCAATAATTGGTAGTGGGGAAATATCCCATACTCTCCATGCATAACTGGCACAAAAGAAAACACAGCTTCATGAATATTTAGCAAGTTCTCACACTCTTAGTCATGCCAGATGCATTTCAGATTCAAAAGAATGTCTTTTGTGCAATTAGAAAAGTCCCTGTTCCAGGAGCAGTGAGTTTTGCAGCTGAATCCCATACCCACTTCCTGAGTGAGGATTAGTTTGAGGTTAGAAATGCTCAGAGAGCAAAATGGTTTCTACACAGACATCTTTCGTTTGTAGACTTTTCAATTACATTTAAGCTTTTGATGTTGTCTACATGTGCTACGTATCTGCCACAAGTAAAAGTATTAGACAATGCTACCATTATTTCTTTAACAGAAATACCAGGACAAAAGAATGATACACAACCAAAATATCAGCTAAGGAAGAAGCAGCTCAGTGTGCGTGAGTGGAAGGTTAACACAGGGCTGCCCACTGGTGTGCAGGTCAGTCAGTTACGGGTCAGAAACACACTGCAGAGCTAGCACAAAATCCTTCCTTGTGGCACAGTCAAAAGCACAAGTTCAAGGACGCATCAGAGGACAGGCATGCCCAGCTGGCTAGAACAGGGAGTCGGGAACCTCTTCCCCCCGTGTCCTGGATGCCCTGCTCCACAAGCAGCAAGGGCCAAGGTGTCACCCAGTGGCTCGGTGCAAGCCATGGACACCTCCTGTCCCTGGAGGGGGTGAGGCAGGTGGACTCCAGGGCTCCTCTGCTGAGCCTTGTCCTGTCACTCGTAACACAGGCTTTCCCAAGCATGAACGTGCCCCTCAGCCTGCCTCTCTGGCTCCAGGGATGGGGGCATCACCGCTGCACCCACGCAGCTGCACCACGAACACCTTTTCCTCAGGGAGTCTGCCTGTACCCATGGCTTGGGAATATGCTGTTGGAGCTGCCAGGAAGATAGTACAATGGGCAGAGAGGTATATAAAATGTGCTCCGTTAGTGAATTTAATGCCTAGTGATAAAATGTTTCATCCATTCTGGAGGACAATATTTAAACAGATGCTATTAGTGGTTGTATTTCAAAAGTCAACAGGCCTAAATAAATCTAACATTTATTTCTACTAAAAATGTTATGAGGCCAAGCTCTTTTTTTTTTTTTTTTTTTTTTTTTCCTTTAGGTGTTCAATTAAGAAAAGAATACATAGATCTCCCACAGAATTTAAGACTGCCATCAACAGGAAAGCTTTTTGGTTAAACGTTCATCCCATCGTGTAAAGAACCAAATTGATTATTTTTAAATAATTTACATCCCAGAGGCAGTATTAAAAAATGTCCCAAATGGAACTAAAAGCATCGTAAATATAATTTACTGTCAGGTTATACAAAATATTCTGATGACTGAACAGTTTCTAAAAGGACACTAAGTGTGAATTTGGAAAGTATTGCTCCAGCTTTCTGAAAATGCCAGCTTTGAGGTGTGTGTCATTTGATTTAATTTTTGCTTACCTTGAGCAAGCCCTTTGAGCTACATAGCTATGCGTGTGTTTTTCTTTTCTCTGACTGATTACATTGATGCTTATGTTTTGAATAGACTTATCTATCTGAGAAGCAACAGGACACCAGTCATCAACCCAGAATTTGGGGGAGGGAGAGGAGAGGAAATCATGACTGCTTACAGCCTGGATAAACATCCTTCTGAGAGCATCACCAGCTTGCCAATGAATGCAAATGTCTTTTATTTTTTTTTCAGTGTGAGTATGTGTGGGAGGGGGAGGAGACAGAGGAGCGCTACCACCACTGCTGTAATGCTGAATTAAGACAACCACCTGTCCATCATCTACTTCCAAATTCTTTCTGCTTTTCAAAGATGACTGACATTTCACAGCCTCCTGTTGCCCATCTTGCTAAAATATTAATGCATCCAAAGGTTCAGATGGCTGCAACCATTCAGAACAGAGAATCAGAAATTAAAAGCAAACAGGCAGAACAACAAAAAAAAAAACAAAATCTGGGTTTGAACTTGCCATTAGAAGAGGAGGTGAGCATACATTCATCTTGAGATGTGAGTGATCCTGTTTTGCTATTAATGCAATATTTATTAGCATTGTCTCCTCTCCTTGTGATTTCCACTAGCTCTGTTTTCACACCATGTTCATCATCACAACTTTTGAGTTTCTCTGCCCAGCTATCACAGTGCCCATATGTTGCCCAGCTTGTCCAGCCAAGTTTCTTGCCTGGCTCTTTCTGTGTTGTATAATCTCATTGTGTAATGAGACAGTCCCTTTCTCTGGATGTTTTCAATTGCTAGACCAAAATAAGTTGAGTAGTTTCCTCTTTTTTTTTTTTTTTTTTTTTTAACATTTCAAGGACATTTAATATTTGGTTTGTTTGACCGAGGATGTCAGCAAGCAACCCATGAGTAATATAGACTATGTTGTTTTTTTTTCCCCCCACTCAGCTGACCATGGTTAATATGCCTGTGAAAAAGGTAGCTGGGAAGTATGGACTATGAGCAGCTGCCTGAATACCTGCTCTGGAATAAAAATTAATTAGTGTGGAAATATGAGTCAGTAATGCTGCCAAGGACACAGAGATCTATCTGTTTTTCCCATCCTGTAATATAAAACCAGGTGAGGATACCTAAATAATGATAATGATTATGATTATTATCAAGAATAATAATCTCAGAGACGGATGCGGTGCTGCTCAGGGCATAAGCAAAGGCCACCTCTGCCTCAAGAATCATATTCCAGCCAGATTTGATGAAGAACCACATAGGTCCAGTGCAGAAGGGTCTTGGGGACTTCACTGAAAGCTGAAGGAGACAAGAAAATAGACTTGGCTGAAGAACAATATATTCCACAGGAGGTCTATGAGGGGTTAATCACAGTCCATGGCATGGGTCAAGACAAAGTAAGCACTCCTTCCTCCAGCAAAATTCCCACCAAAGCACTACAGTAAGAGATGATATTTGCTGTAAGCATTTTCTATTCACACACACAGCTGTGAAAATTAAGATAAATTCAGTAAAGAGCCTGTGCTTTCACTTACTTCAGGAAACAATTCTGACAGATGTCTATAAATGTGTGAGTAATGCTTACTCCTGTAATACAGGAATATCTTCTGAAAGAATATTGATGTCTTCAATTATACCTGTTTTTAATTGTGTTATGGCACTGCATTCTTGTTTTAGTTATTGGCATTTTCTTAATGTATACAGACTTTGTATAGTTTTGTTGTTTATCACAGTGAAAGTCCAAAAAAATAATTTTCAAAACCAATGAAAGGAAACTACCAAAGAAATGTTTCTTCTCCTGCAACATACTCCAGAAAATCTCATCTCTCATTTCACCTTACCTTCTTTGAGAATCTTGAGCATATTTCACAAGCAGCGCATGAGCAGAGTATCTTGTAAGAGGAGAACAGGAGAAAGGCAGGGTAACAAACAGAAAATAAACTCTGTTGCCCACCAACACTGTGGAAACCTGACCCACCACAATTCAGCCAAATTCCAGAGCATCAAGCCGAGCATTTCCCAAGGGAGGCTGCCCTCCTGCAGGACTGATTAAGCATGATGCGCAAGGCTCTCTTACACCTCCTCCCTGAAATAGTTCCCAAAGAGCCAAGACAGCTCATGGCACTCAGAACATCTCACAGGTAGTCCCAAACCATGATGGACATCCTTCTGGACCTACCTTGGAGCTCAGATTCACTAACACATTTGAAGCCAGCATTATCTCCTATTCTCAAGTGGGCTGAATGTAGGAAGCTGGGCAACCCTGGTTCCAGCACTAAATTAGTCTACAGAGCACTAAAAATGTGGGATATGGCTCAGAGATGTGTTCTCTGCACTATTAGCCATTTCTTCCGATGCACCTGTGAACATTTATAGGTGCTGGGACAGCAGCCATGAAATGTAATGCAACAGTCCACACCAAGTGTTGTTAAGATGCTGTTGTTTCATTTTTTAAAGAGCTGGAGTTGGTACAAATAGAATGCAACTCTTCAGACACACTAAATGTCTTTAGCATGATTGGTGGAACTGACCTCTGAGCCCAGTACATAGCAGTGTTGTTTAAAACACAAGGGTTGACCTAACGCTTCACACCACTGCCAGTCAGCCTGTGACCTGGGTGCTGCTGCGCCAGGGAGGGGACTGTGCACCCGCTCTCAGGAGCCCACTCAGATGCACAGCACTGACACTGGAACTGCTGCTGCTTGTGTGTCCTGGCGAGGTGCGTGGCCCTGTATACAAGCAATGACCGTGGGCTCTTCCCCCGCCTCCCCAGAGCAACAGGCACTGAATCTGCATGGAGAACCTGACCCATCCCCACCCCTGCAAGGGTTCACCCCCTCACAGCCGAGAATCTGCAGTGACTGGGGCCCAAACACAGTTGTCCTGGCATCCTACACCATACGATTGCATAGCTAACACTTTCATCACAGAGTACTAGGGCACTGTGCAGGTCATCAGGATGCTTGCAACCTGCTTTGTCTCTCTTTGAATTTGGCCAAGACAATTAGAGATTGTTCCACTAGCAGCATGGAAATAACTCACAACAATTTTCTTCTGCGTGTAATATGGCTGGATTCCTCACCTCTTGCTCTGTGACATCCTGTTCTACAGGCTGGACTGAAATTCAAAACAACAGCAACAGCCTTTGATGTTTTCAGAGGTAGGAAGAATGCCATTTGGACAACTAAGGAACATTACAGCTTGTGGAACTACCATTAAAACATGAAAAACCTGTCTTAGCATGAAAATACCAAGCTGACCTCCTTGCTTCTCTAGTGATAAAGGTTTATATTTCATTAAACCCATGAACTCTGATTATTTAGCAGAGCCAGTTCTCCATACCCAGCAATTTAATGGGTCAGGGCGGCGAGGGGCGAGGAGCCCTGGCCGCACCAGGCCTCGAGCCGGAGCTCGGGCAGGCAGCGGGAGCACAGAGGAACCGGTGGTGCTGCAGGAGGAGGCAGCGCAGCGCGAGAGCTGGGAGATGGGCACTGCAAGCTGCTGCGGCACCACGCCTGCCAGCCACACGGACCCCTCATCTCTAAACGGGAGGAAATGCACGGAAGAGGAAAACTGTGCTCGGCGAAGAGCAGAGGCAACACCAATGCAGCTGTTACGGGAACTGCTCACAGTTTCCCTTTGCTCAGAGTGAAATTCAGGAATAACATCTAAACCCAAAGGAGAAGAGGATGAAAGGGCTTTGCTCCAAGGCATGTGACACTGCCCGCCTTTGTGGGACCAGATGTGAGGAAAGAGAACTGAGGAGAAAAGCAAAGCTGGAGAGCTGGAGCTGAAAGACTTTTTTTTTTTTTTTTTTTTTTTTTTTTTAAAGAAAGAACAAAATGAAAATGATCCTGAAAGAACAACTGTTCCTTTCAAAGCCATTAGTTTAGGAAGCTCGCTGTAAAAGGGTACATTTCTGAAATGTGGCTGCCAGTTTCCAAGCAACAGCTGAGCCCCGGCTCCACTGCCAGCAGCCACGCTCTTCCGAATTTGGGAGCCCGCAGAGTGGGGAGAGAACGGGGGGGGGGGGGGGAAGGGGGTCATAGCAGGCAGCTCAGCCCCCCAGTGCTGGAAGCGGCCGCAGGGACAGCAGGCTCAGGCATGCAATGCCCAGTGCAGGGAGCCCATCTGAGCCCTCCACAGGCAGCAGAAGCAGCAGGCCATCCTCAGCACAGGGAGGTAGAAGCAGAGTGAGGCATTGAAAGTAAGGAGGATGAAAAACTGACCGATGTGTTGCATTTGCCAGTCTGGCAGAGGAACAGGGGCAAAAGGAAAACCTGAAATAAACCCTGTAACTGCAGCAGAAGAGCTCTAGTTTCTAGTGAGTGTAACTAAGAGCATAATTTGATGTGTATTACCAAAACCAACAACTCTGAATTAGAGTGAAGAGTTCTCACATGTGTTGGATACACTGAAGTGTATCTTTCTTCAGGATTTCGTAGGCTCAGGGACTTAACAATGGAAAGAAGAAAGCAGATTCTCCTGGGACCTGTTTTTCAAGGCTGATTCTGTGAGCAGTTGAAAACATGCAGCTCCTGCTGCGTCCAGTGCTTCATGCTGTTTCATCCCAGTAACTCCAGAGAAGGAAATCATTAAAGCCACCTAATCTACTAGCTGTTTTGTTACCTCCATTACTATTCCAAATGACAGTAGGCACAACATGTGCATAATTTTAGAGTTTGAATTGAATTAAGCTAGCAAAAACCTTAGCTCATGTTCAAGCTACACAAAGGGCTGAGGGGTTTTATTTCCATGCATTTGGTAACAAAAATTGTCCCCCAAACTCCACAGCCTCACACTGCCCCAAGCATTTTCCTGGCAACATGCATCCCCAATACTCCAAGTGGTCAGGAGCTGACATCTGGGTTCAAGCATCTTAGCCTGAAGCATTAGCAGAAGAACGGTGATTAAACGTTGGATGAGATGACTGAGGATACCAATACCAAAAAATGCCCATCTACATCCACTCTGTTCATTACAAAAAAAAAAAAAAAAAAAAAAAAAAAAAGATGAAAAAGATGATGCTAGTTAGTTGCAGGTACTTTGTGAGGTCCAGGAAAATTGTGTTGTGGATAACTGGGAAAAGAAAGGCTTTGCTGCACCCCCCCTAAGGAGCGCTCTTCTATTTCATTGCTAACTGTTAGTAATGGGGTTGTTATTATTTCCTTACATATATCCACTGCACTCTCTCTGCAAAGTGCCATGCAAACAGCTCTTTAACAGTCTGGAAACCCACTTTGAGCATCACTGAACACCTGCTTGTTCTGATGTTACAGAAGAAATGAACTCAGCACCTCCAGCTCACTATTCCTTTTTCATTCATCTTCCTACACTTCTCTGTGATCCTGCCCCTTGTCCTTCCTCTGTGATCCCCAACTCTTTGGACTCATCTCTGATGGTTTGCCATAGTTGCTGTTTGTGATGCACTTAAAACTGGAGGAAGAGATCAGCTTTTGCCACTGAAAACCTAATTGGCCAACTCAATAGTGCTGCCAGACGACAACCTAATTCATGGGCACCAAAGACAGCAGACTAATTGCAATGACTCAACTATTTCTCTTTTCAGAGCTGTAAAAAGGGGGTGAGTGTTAACTGCAAAGCCAGTTTGCAAAGAGCACCATACAGTATCCTGATTCTCATTTAAAGTCTGAATCAGTGTAATGGTTGCACTGGGCATTCAGGGCTCTCTAATTGTTGCTGTCAGTTCCTGGTAATGAATGATTGAGTCAACATGGGTCAAAACCCCCTGATCTAATGCTATAACAATCTCACTTTTCTCTATAGAATCTGTAAAGGTAGGCTATGAAGGTTTCTGAGAGGTGCTGATGCTGTTATTTTATGAAACGGCCAGATATTTGGGACATTCAAATGTTTATTACTCAGGTGACTTTCTATATACTCAAGTTTATTATCGTCCACTAAAAATAAAGAACAAGACATTACTTACACTTGTCAAAAGACCAAGCCCTCAGGCAGAAAATAAAAACAGGCTTATTTGATTGAAGGCTTTAGCTGCTTTTGCTTTTGTGATTACCACAGTGTAAGGTCTTATCCGCATTATTTCTTCACACAGTCTGGCTGAACAGCTCCAATAAAGTTCCCCTTGAAATCCAGCTCTGGGGCTGAGTGGGAGAGGGGAAGCAACACCTCCAGAGCGTGGTGGCAGTGCAGGACCCACTGCGTACCTAGCTAAGACTGCAATGATGTAAGGCTCCTAGAGAAACTGCAGGTACCTTGGCCTTTCTTCCTTTCAGCAAACAGCTGCATTTAAAATATAATACAGGTCAAGAACATCAAAAGGAACCACTCAAGAAAATTTCTGTACTTTAAGCTGAATGTTTTTTTCTGAGGCTGGAAACCTCTCAAATAGGAAGGACAGACAAAGACAGTACGCTGAATTGGGCAGGGACTGTCCATCTCCCTTGAGCCTAGCACAAAGGGAACCTTCAGTTAGATACACAATACCAGGAAGAAACATACATTCCTGGTTTTCTTCTAGTCCATGTATAGTCACAAATGTGGGTGTTTACCCACCCAAAACCAGGACTCCCAGCGAGCTGAGCCCTGCATTTTGCCTCAGCTCCCCCACTCTGCTCCTTGGCCCACAGCAGGATGGACTGGGCTGAGCACAGAGCCGAGGCATGGTCAGGACCCTGGGCACACTGCAGAGCAGCAGCGGGATCCTGCTGGGCTCAGGCACAGCTGGTGCTGCTGGCCCTGGTGCAGAGATGCTGCAATACAGGACGGGGCTCACAGCCCCTGGGCATCTTCCCTGCCCTGACACATGGCCACCCTACCAGGTTAAAGCACTTCTGCTGAGGCAAGGAGAGGTAGACATCATGAACCACCAGAAATACGTGGGCAGAACAGATAAGACTAGAGGAGGTGTAACCAGAAGTGTGGCACAGATTATGTAGCCCAGAAGAATGATGACCACTTATTCTGGCTTCCTATATGATACAGACCATTAAATCCAGTAACTTGGTTCATAGTTTGCCCTTTGGCTGTGCTAAACCAGAGACCATCTTTTATGATTAAGGTTGTTAGGCCCAAAAACACATTCAAATCACCTCAAAGATTATGGGTTCATAAAAACATACGTTTTCCAAGCACATATTGCAAAGTCCAATAGATTACCAAAACAGAAGTATTGCTATGTTCTCTGGGTCTAAATCTTTGAGCAGTGCTATTAGCAAATATACTTTTTACAGCCACTTAAAAATAATTCCTTTGCATCAGCACCATCTCTTAAAGGTCAATTCAAGTGATTCCCTCTATTTAGTTGCTTTTGCATGAAGTTGCAAGCACGAAGACTGGCAGAGATCAGCTAAATGTTGATTTTTACTGCAAAGCTAACAGTAAGTCCTATCCCAGAAATCACCTTCATGTGGCTATCTGCTCCAAACGGTGCCTGCAGCTGATTCCCTTGAATCCTCTCCTCTCCACCACCAACAACTAGCTGTCTTGTTCCTTGTCAATGCTGCAGAAAAACCATGTAGTCATCTCATTTTTGTTTCACCAGTTGTATTTCTTTTCCCAGGGATGCTAACCACACCACCATCGCTTCCTTGTGCAGCCGTATGTGCAATTGCCATCTGTGTAGCTGGCACTTCATCAAAAAATATTTAAATATCTGTGGAACTTATAAGAGTGTAAATGAAACATGACAAAAACCGTAACACAACATAATGTACGCCCGGAGTAAGAGAACATCAACCAGTTCACAAGTGCAACTCAATCCCCTCTCCTAATTGTCAAAAGCTTGCCACCAGCCTGCTAGAATTGCCTCACATCCACTTGCTTCAAAGCAATTTGTTCCTAAACCATACACACAAGTAGCTGCTTTCTACAAATCTTTCCCCTTTTCAGTAGAACTAAACCAGTCTCACATTTCTGTGCTATTGTTACATGATGATCATTGAGGCAGTAAGGAGCAGCACAGCTTAACCACACGCAAAGAACTACCACCACTTTTTGTTTATTTTGAAGCTTCCTCTTGCTATTTTATGGTATGTCCTTTTAAAGCTGTGAAACAAAACAATAATGACCTTTAGTCCTGCAACATCCTGACAAAAATCATCATGTTTGTTATTATTTTTCACGGCATACTTCAGTCTTTCAATGGACGTTGAGCAGCAATAGGAACATCTGTATTTGCAGCAATCCTCACTGATGCTGAAAGTCTACTTTCACCTTTCAAATCCCTTCAGAATTTAGAAATTAACTTGACTATTCCTTCTTACATCTCTTCTATTGGCAATATTATTTCACCTCCACTTAGACACTAGGAACACATCAAGACCCTTGTCTTATCCTTTTTGTTCTGTTCATTGCAACAGGTGTGAGGAGTGCAAGATGTATGAGGAGCAGCTGAAGTCACTTGTTTTGTTCAGCCTGCAGAAAAGACTGAGGGGAGGCCTTGTCATGGTCTACAGCTTCCTCATGAGGGGGAGCAGAGGGGCAGGCACCGATCTCTGCTCTCTGGTGACCAGCAATAGGAGTCACGGGAATGGATTGAAGCTGTGATAGGGGAGGTTCAGCTAGGATATCAGGAAAAGTTCCTTCTCCAAAATGGTGGTTGGGCACTGGAACAGGCTCCATGGGGCAGTAGTCATGGCTCCAAGCCTGCCGGAGTTCAAGAAATGTTTGGACAACACTCTCAGAGACATTGTCCTTTTTTTTGGGTGGTCCTTCGGGGACCTACGAGTTAGACTCGATGATCTTTCTGGATCCCTTCCAACTCAGGATATTCTATGTTTCTATGATTCATTTATCTGTTAAGGGATCATTCATTCCAGCACTTGTTATTGGGCACAGCATCTGTCCTTTCAGACTCCAAATAGCACAGCTGCTTCCAAAACTGCGGCCCACCTGAGCAGCAAGGATAGCAGGCACGAGGAAACTCTGGAGCTGGAAGCTCCTGACCCAGATGGGAAGATTTGTGCTGCATCTTCCAGTAGCCGCCACCATTCTGAACCACACTGAACCATCATGATCTCAGTCGGATGCAACTGAATAACATCCTATGCTACAGCTTTGCCCGTTATAACCATACAGTATTGCTATACAGATTAGCACCATTTTAGCATCTACCTTTCTCTTCACATCTAAAACACATTCTGAGGGATATCTTAGGAATGTAAGATTCTTCACTGATCTGCACAGTCTTCAACAAATACTTTGCACGACTGTTGTCATATCAATTGCTCCAAAATCTTTGGGAAGTTTGCCAATATTTTTATTAGACCTGATAGTTTTCCCTATACTATGCATAATAATGCATTTGTATTATGAAACCAACTATTCTGGAAAAAGAATTACATTATCAACCACTGCAATAAATGGCTGTTTTGCTCAGTCATTTAATGAAATAACTGAAAATTCTATGTAGTCATTACATGGAATACCTAATCCCTGAGCATTTATGATTATTAAATAAAAAGGACAGGAAAACTATTTTTCACATTATATTAATTTACGAAACCACACAGAGTTTTTTCTTGAAATGACACCAACAAAACGTGTGTCTTCCCTGAACTGATCCTTACTTGAACAATTGAGACTGTTTTCTGAAGTGACTGAAAGTTTGAGTCATTTAGCACAGGAACTGCTTCCACAACAGGATTCTAAAAGTAATGCCACTTGTTTCACAATTTCTGTGCTGTATTTTGTGTGACAATGAAGCAGAGCCATCAAGCAGTGAAGCAAAGTGCTCAGGATTTTATTCAGACGCAGAATGCCTCCAACTTCTGCTCATTCCATCAAATGACTGATTTTACAGCATGACCATAACAGATACATGCTTTATTTTCCCAGTTTTTGCTCCTTTTCTCTTAGCATTGTTAAACATTTTTTCCCATGTGTGCATCCTGCTCAGCTTTTTAAATTTCCTTTTTCACACTACTTTTCCCTTATAAAACATCAGATTGTGTTCTGAATTTATGATCCAATCCACTTCCCTCTTAATTTACCAAGAGCCGCAACAGGCATTTGCATGGGTACAACATTTCTATAGACAATGGGATGACAGGGATGAGAAAATAGTGAGTAACACAGGAATAATGTACTGTAAATCTGAGTCTGAAAACATGTGAAACAATCTTACACATCATTCTTCATAATAAACACTATACGTGCCTTTTCTCATTTAGCACGTCATATTTTTAAGCTCTTCTGAACAGTATGTATTCCCAGCAGTCCTATTTGACTGAGCAGAGGGTGGTAATACACCAGAGCTAATGCAGATGGATGCTGAAGGCCCATTATTCACAATCACCTTAAAGCCTGGCGTGCTATTCAGTGCTCACTCTTTAGAGCGATGAGTTTGCATTGCCATACTCAAGACTGTGTTAGCACAGAACAGATATTTCCCTTTAAGGCATTTAAACAGTAGCTGTAAACAAAATGTTAAAACTACCAATCTCTCCAGTTGCAATGGATTACCCAGCTGCAGTAAAGCAGAGGTGATCATCCCTGCTACTCTGAGGCAGAACACATGTCACAAGATCTGTCTTTGCTCCTTGAAAGCATGAAAAAAATCCCCTGGAATGAGAGAAAAGCAGTATTATTAACCACATGAGAAACCAGGAAGTGGAGAGATTATGACTATGACTGTAAAAGGTATTTAGGCTTCCCTCTCTGAAATCTGTAAAAGATGCTAGAAGTCATTTAGACTCCTTATCATAAGGATCACATAATGAGTTTGTGGTCAAGCTGAGATCTGAACCTGCATCCCTCAAGTTACTGGTAGCATCTCAGACAAAATGCTGTGTTTCTCTTTCACCCATGTTTGAGAGTATAATTTAGTATAACCAACAGCAGAAACAGGCTCACCTCAGCCAGTCACCTCATAAAAATTCACATGCTTTTCCTTTGTATCCTGCGTATTTGGGGTTAGAAAAACCGAAGTGCTATTGATGAGTTTACAAAAGACTTTCAGTTCCTAAGACCACCTCTAGTTTTCACTCTATAGTTTATTGGCTCAGCTTCCTTTCCATCTACCAAAAAAGAGCATTTTCTCATTACATTTAACGTTATGACTTTATTTTTTTCAAACAGCTTCATGTTTTTCATCATCCACCTCCACATTCCTGAATTCACCAGGTAGGGTCCTGCTCTCGTATAAAAGGTGCAGATCTGGAGTGGTTCCCACCACCTTTATAGAAATCACTTCAGATTTACATCAGAGGACAGAAAAAAAAAGCACAGAATTCTGTCCTGTTCTTTTCTCAACTGGAATGTTCTATTGATTAGTATTTTTTCCATATAATAGCATATTAATAACAGAACAGGGCTGACATGAGCAATGTGGAATGAAAGATAATTGCAACTTACAGAAAACATGAAGTACCAACGCATCAAAGGGTAGAGGAAACCTTGCAGATTCAATATATAGATGTTTTGTGCAAGATGCTAAGCATTCTTGCTAAAATGTCCTCCCCAGAGCTGCCATGGATTAAATCTGTATTTGTTACCCATGTACTAAAAGAGAGTAGAATTAATGTCATTTGCCAGGCAGATTACTGAGAGATTTGTTAACTATCTGCTCACAAAGTAGCAATTCTATGTAAAAAAAAGACAAACAACCTAAACCAAAACAAGAGTGTTGTCCAATGTAATGCAGGTCTTCCCAGTGCTGAAGATGGTGATAGGAAAGCACCTCATAGTGGCATCTAATCTGGTGGCCTTGTAAAAAAAGCATACACCGGTTCAATTCAGATGGCTTAATTAACCTTTTGCAAGCCCTATGTAGACAACCTTACTTTAAGTTATGAATGCCTTGTTTTGTTTAACTGAAACTAATTTATGCTGTGGGAGCCATTTGCCAAATGGAAACCTACCCAAGGCTGCACTTGAATGACAGAGCAGCAAGGGTCCTCCTGGGGAGCTCGGGGAAAGCCCCAGGGAAGCATCTTGCTATTTAGCTCACAGGATAATGCTGTGGGTGGAGTGATACAACACCAACAGGGGCACAGAACACTCCCTGATGCTCCACTGCAGTGACTCCAGGGGAGAGGAGTGGTACCACCTGCCCTGGGTTACAGCCCTACCTCCCTTGGCTTTCCTTGAAGATCCTAAAACAATGGTGCTGGTTTGGGTCTCAAACAAAGTAGCACAGCACTGCTGTTTGCAGCTCAAGGTCAGCTCATTGCCATTGCCTCAAGGCATGTGTCATGCTGCTGATACTCCATAGTACAAATCTGGGGTTTGGAACATTTTTGGCATCGTTTCATTTGTACTGATCATGTTGAACTTCATTTCCTGCCACTGCTTCACCTGGGCAGGTTCCTGTAGTTCTATCGATTTAGGCCTCAACCCAACATAACATTTAAAAATATTATTACATTAAGCATTTGATTAATTTTATTTCTGTAAAATTAAATTAATTTCAGACTTTTGCAACCTTAAAGCTGTATACACAACTTAAAGGTTGGATGGGTTGCAGTGTTACGTTGCTAAATCCAGGGGTTCTCTGTTATTCATAATTCAAAAAAAATCACTGTACAATTGAAGTCCTATCAACATATTAAGTCCCAGAAAATGTTTGCTAAGAGCAAAACTATTTTAGCTATTCATTTTCACATCTTATCAAGTCTGAAGGATCATCAGATTTATGTGAATGCTGTAACAGCTTGAAACTCTTTATATTTCCTTCCTGAATTTCTGTATATGACAACTATTTGCAACTACTGCAAATTTGTTCACAGAAGGATCTTCTGTCAGCAATTGGCATTTTTTCTCCATAGGCAAAGACAGGCATAGCTTGTGGCCAAACATATTCACAGTTGCCATTAGCATCTTACACTGTTAAATTCTATCGTGAGCCCCACTGCACGGTGCACAGGCGGGCACACGAGGGGCATGCAGGGCAGGGCTGTGTGCGCAGTGCGAGGCACTGTGAGGCTTCCCAGGGTCTGCTGGTGCCTTGTAGGCAGAGCTAGGAAGAGACCAAGGCACTGGTCCTTGCCTCACCGCTCCCCTTGCTGCCCAGGAGGAATGGGAACAGCGCCGAGGCATGAAGTGCCTCGCTCGCTGTGTGAAGAGGCGATGCCCAGGACAGCGGCAGCACCTGGTGCTGGGCCCGTGGCAGCAGCTGGGGCTCTGCTCCTGCTGCCAGGCTCAGGCTCTGGCGCTGCCCCAGCTGAGTGACTGCCACCTGGTCCTAAGCCACGTCCAGAGGGGATTTCAGTATTTCTGTGGGCATCACAGATCTGACCCTCAAAAAAAAAAAAAGAAAAAAAAAAGAATAAAAAGAAAAAAAAAAGCACATCCGAAGTGCAAATTTCTCTACTACAACTGTAGATTATTTCCCCACATTCTGTAGCCAGAAATAGATGTTCCTGCATTTGTTTGCTTTTAAAGGAAAATAAGATAAAGCATCCTTCAAAAAATGAAAGAAAGAACAGTAATCTGACCAACTCTACTAGCCACTAGTCACTGAAATCCTCAGGCTTGTCAGACAGGAAAGTACTGTGCAGCATGCAGATGTGAAACAGCAACAGCCCCCACAAGGCATATGAACTCCCTCTTCCCTCTCAGATCCCACAAAGCAGAGTGCCGGCATTCAGCGTGACACGACTGACCTAACCACAGGAAGTAAACCATGGTCCAGATAACTGCATCCGAATTTAGCTTGGAGACATGCATCTCCACAGGTCTGGTTTAAATATGCAAAGACTATGAGGTGCTATGAGCCACATGCAGTTATAAGTGTGTAGCCTACTGCCGTTTAAGTGCAGATGCTTTAAAAATAATTATAAAATCATAGATCTTCATGCAAACCAGTAGCAGAAAAGAGTCCGTCCTTGCAGTGAACGCGGCAGATGAGCCAGTCCTAAAGACAGCGAGCAAACCGCCGCTCTGCTCTCACGCTTATGAATCATTTGCGTCTCTCCACCTGTGCCCAGACCAACGACCTGCTGCCTGAAGCCCCCAGCCGGGGCCGGGAGCTGCCGGGACTGGTTGCCCGCCCCCCCCCCCCCCCCGGGCCTGGGGGAAGGGGTCTGAGCTCAGAGGAGCGGCCCCGGCAGGGCTGCCCCTAGTGGGAAGAGGCACGGAGGCACAAAACCAGTTCAGAGCCGTTCAGCTGATCGTATTCGGTCCACGCTGCCGCCACTTAGCTCTCTGCCATCCGCGCATTCAGACAGACGCACGGACGGATTTTGCGGGTAGAGCTGCAAGCGCCCGTAGCGGCCGAAGCCTGCAAAGCTCCGCTGCGATGCAGGCGTAGGAGAGAGGCTGCTTCCCGAAGAGGGAAGGAAGGCAGCCCTACGAAACGCCAGGGGCCGGCTGCGGCTGGCGGCCCCGGCCCGGCCGCGGGGGAGCCCCCCGGGAGCCCCGAGCCCGGCGGGGCCGCGGCCGCGGGGCAGGAGCGGGGCTGGGCTCGGCGCGGCGGCGGGATCCGCGCGGAGGGCAGAGCAGGGCTTAGCGCCTCTCAGACATGCGTTCCGGCTCCTTGTGATATTCCACCGGATCGGCTAGGACTTTGCCTCACTACAACGGGAGTTCCTTGACCGCAAAAGAAAGGTGAGGCTTTTATTCCCTCCTTTTCTTACCCAGTTGCGTTATCTGCTCCTGCGAGCCGTTTGTCTGCTGGCCTTGATGCGAGAAATAACCGGACAACTTTTTGCAGACGCTGGGGTATTAACGTACGTTGCGGTCTGAATGGCTGCCTGATCTGTTACATTTATCCGTGCCATCTAAGAACACGAGGCTTAGCTGCATTATTTGCAAAGATTGCAGTTTACTGTCGAGATGCCCTTTCCTGAGCATCCACAAAATACTGGACTTGAAAAGTAGGAATGGATGATGCAAGTGTTTGTGTCACAGAGGGTGGTGAAGCAGACTAGAAGGCTCTGTTTCTCTAAACACTTTCTGAAGCATCATTGTGCTAAATAGACTAAGGATTTTTAGTGGGTGGATGTTGCAGGGTTGAGGGTTTTATAAAAGATACTTCCTAAATACCTATGTTCTAGTTACAGATCTGCATGTTATTTTAATTTGAATAGATTACCTTGCCCACAGGGTAAGATTTCTAGCTAGGATGGGATAAGGCAAAAATCAGTATATTTTTTACAACAAGCTCTTGGAAAACTTCAACTTATAGCCACAGAACCATATTGTATGTCTGTTGTTGTTGTTTGTTTTTAATTGTGCACACAGCATCATCTGCTGGGTGTTTGAGTTCTTAATATCAAAGGAATGTACATTACACATGTATGGTTTATCATTGTTCAAAATACTTTCTAGGTTCAAGAAAACTGTTTGCTGATCAGGCTCAGATTGTCAGTGAATGATTGCAGTAGACTGTATGTGCTTGCAGTTATCTTTTGAGTACACATCCCTCTATGTACAAAATACATACACATATACATGTTGATGTACATACAAATAAAATGCAAGCTTATATATACGTATATTTGCATCTTTCCCATACTGGCATGGAATCGCTCCTCCTGATTTATTATTTTATCATTGAGCTAGGTAAAAGTATTAGACTCTCAGAAAAAATACCATATTGCTGTGATGTGCTTTCTGTTACAAGCTGTCATGGGAGTACTTTCCAAGTCAGTGCTGTCTCACAACAAACGTTCCTGGACCAGCTGCCTCCTGCAGGCCCTTCTGCATCCCTCTCCATAGGTTACAGTGTTCACCAGTGTTATTTTCTAGATTTACACCTAGATATGCTAGCAAATTGGTCTTGAACAAGTGGTGTACTTAGTAAAAGAGATGTGGTGCACAAGTTAGCACTGACAACCCAGCACACTCAGGCTGCAGCTCTGTTCAGTGGTATCATCTTTCATTTCCAAAGCTGAATTATCTGTCAGCTGTATAACACCTCCTGTATTGTACAAGCTGCTGTGTGCAGTGGATACTATGTTGGTGTGTATATTTTCAACATGATTTGACTATGGTTTACGAACTACACGATTTTTCTCCATCTCCCTGACATTTCTGCATAAATATTTTTTTCTGCTTGATCACAGTCATCATTATTTAACAGTGTTAACACTGTATCAGCTACAAAGTCAACTCTGCAATCTGATAAATCACGTAGCAAGCACTTGTTTAGGAAAAGAGGACAGGTGAGGGAGGAAAGAGTAAACTTGCTAGAAAAGCCCTCTCAAGCTGCAGTTTGTCACTACACCCTGTGGAGAAACTGTGGTGCTTCTTCCTTGCTTCCCGTTTGTTGACAGACCTTATGTTGTGCTTGAAGTAACACTGAAGAAGCATTGTGTCTGCAGAGAGTTGGTCACAACAGGGGCATGTGGATACAGGGTCAGCATGGATCTACTCTCCAGCAAGTAAAACTTCCTAAGTTGGAAGCAGCTCTTATTGCTTCTGAAAGCCCAGATATCAAGGGCAGAACTCTTGTTAGGGAAGATGTCATGACATGAGAGCCTGAGTGGTCAGCACAGGCTGAAGGTCCCTTCGCCCATGTTCTTGTATTTGTGGTTTCTTCGTTTATTTTTAATAAAAGGAGTTAAATCCCTTTAAAATATGATATGCTGCATGACAGTTAACATGAAAAGCCTCATTGGTCGCCTCATTACTTTACTGAAAATCCCAAGAGGATGAGCTTCATTTTGATGGGAAAGGGTGGGAGGGGTAGTATGTAGAAATATTTAAAAGCCAAATTATGCTCTACATCAGACAATTGGCGGTGACTTGGGAAGAGATGTGGAAGAAACCCTTTCACTGCATTTCATACAAGCCCTCAGCAAGTCCCGCAGAGACAGACCAAATGACTTGGTGGGTTTCACATGAATGGCAATGCAGGATGTGCATCGGCCCTGACTCATCCTCAGCCTCACATGTCTGAGATGTCCTGCCTTGCAACAAAAGAAAAAAAGCCGCCCAGTTTCCCAGCTGTATGGGCAGGAGGGCAGGAATGAGAAGAGTGAGGAGCAGCCACAGTGGGGTGAGTGGGGTGCATGGGAGCTGTGGCACGGTGCCTGCACGCTACCATGTGGGACGGGGATGCATCCTCAGTGGTCACTGGCCAGGTACCGTGCATTTGGCCTGGCAGAGGTGCCTGGCCAGGAGCCCAGCCTCACAGGAGCATGGCCAAGGCATGGTACCCTCCGCTCTGCACAGTGCCTGTCCCCTTCCACAGCAGCACTGTGGTGTCCTCTCCTTTGCATGGCTCCAATTGTTCCCATGCTGCTGGGCAGTTACATCCCTAAACTGCAATTTTTGAGTTAAAGAAGCATCCTCAAGATTCAGCTTGTTTTCCTTCAATATGATTGTCCAAGATTGGACCCAACCCTAGCACCCAGTCAGCCACACATCCTCCATGAGCAGTTCAGTCCACAACCCTGCTCCCACGGCAGCTGGTGGCCATGCTTCCTCTGGCCCTGGTGCAGAGGCACAAGGCTGGGCAGCCAGGCCGTGGTTTCCCCAGGCCGGTGGTAAGCATTCCTGCGTGGCCCTGTGGAGCTGGGACAGGTGTGCCTGCCTGCACTAGGGCTGGGGCATTGCGCCTCTTTGCCTATAGCCACAGGGCAGATTACTGGATTCTGGATGATGCTGATCTGAGCAAGGCATTGTAACTGCCAGGAAGATCAATGATCAGGTTATGTACTCCACGGACCTTATTTCATAGAAAAGAATGTTTTTAAGTTGGCAAAGGAAAAAAATAATATTACAGTAACTTTTCATTGAAATAATCTTTTTTTTTTCATGAAAGAATGACTTAAGAAGGGTGATGGAACTCAGAAATTACCTGTTTTTCTTTCACTTGTGTAAATTTCTAAGTTACATTTTTAAGTTAGTGAGATGATGCCACATGACACTTCCTAAAGGAGCTAGAAAAAGTAACAATGGACCTGAGCCAAAATACATCAACATCAAAGTATATCTTGACCTGAGTGTATTTTGGCTTAAGACAGTAGAGTACCAGGACATGTCTTCTCAGCCTTACTTTCAACAAGTGCTGCTTTACACACAGCTTAATTTTGCTCTCATACTCTGTGATTTGGAAACTGGGATAATGTGGCATTTCTCTGCTGAGACCATTCAAGGTACAGGGCATAGACTGTAGATAGCTCACCTTTGGCTTCTTTTCTAACCACTTCCCCAGAACTTGAGATGGCGTTGGCCACGCACTGAAGTACAGCTGTGATAAGCTCTTGCTGCCTGCCTGCTGGGGACCAGCACTGGCAGGCACTGAGGGTGCCTTTAGCTTTAGGAATAACAAAAACTGCAAATTTTTGTCAGGATCCCAACTTTTAGATCATGTCTTCTTGAATATTTTTCTTCCTGCCCCACATACGTGTATTTGTGCAGTATGGTGTTGGCCTTAATTTTCCAAACAGAGCCTCCAGAAAATGGCATGCAAAGCCACCAAGTGAGGGTAAATGTCCAGAGTGGTCTGCAAAGAGCAGCAGGCACAGCCACCTCCCTTCTGCCTCCCTGGTGACCACCAGATTTAGAGGAATCTTTCTGTTAGGTTGTTGGCTGTCCCAGAGACAGTGAAAGGAGTCAGAGCATTGCCCACATTAGGAAACAGATCAGAACAAATACATATTTTGAGATTCTGGAATTTGGGGAAAGAGGCATCTTTTAGCTCTGCATTTAGCCCTGCTGGTAAACACAGCACTGCAAGGTTTCCTCACAGGGTATTTCTAGCTGTGCCATAAACATAAATACTAGAGGTCTCACAGAAAAACATAAATGCTATTCTTTCTAATGATGTTTTCAGGCAAAATTTTCCAGGCACAAATAGCTAAAACCCACCATTCAGACAAATGAATGGTTATCTGACTTCCATACAGTTAAAAATTCACCTGTAGCTAGTAAAGTGAATAAATTCATGTTTTATAAAATAAGATCACTCAATGCTTCTCTGAACTCCATCAGATTCTTGCCCTCAATAATGTATGGAAATGAGCTACCACAAGTAATTATCCATTTCACAAACAGGCATCACCTCATTGTGAGCCATGCCTCTTCACTAGTGGCGCAGGGGACCCTTCCCTCACTACAGGCAGAGCACCCAAAATACCTTCCGAAGAAGCGCTCACCACCTCCACAGCTGAACCACCAACCCCTGCCACAGCTCATTATTTTCCATTTTCTCCTGTTGCAGCATTAACCCTTTCATTTCTCTCTTCACCTACAGGTCTTTTCTACTTTAAAACGGTTCTCAATACCCAGCTCAAAGTCCTTCCTATAATCATTTCATGATTTTACTGACTTTAACTTAACTGTCAATTAATATGGTCCTCAAAAACACTTTGGCTATGAGAACTGATAAATAGGAATAGAAGACTCTACTTCTCTTCCATTTTACTTCATTCATTTTACGTGAAACTTGTATAAAGAAGAAATATGGTACATTTTCTATAACCAGATACTACTTCATGTCCTCCGTACTCCTTCCTTTTTAATCTCATCATCAAAAGTGATGCACTCGAATTCTTTCAGGCATACTCTGATGATACTGCAGTATGTAGTTTATGGAAAAATCAAATTACATTTTTTTTTAAATGTCAGCAGCACTCTTTGATATTTCACCACTAAAAAGCAACATTTAATTTTTGAGTTGTACATTTGCAGCAGTTGCTGTGGGTGGAGAGTCTGATTATTTATTTCGTTGGTTTTTACTACAATGTACTGTCATGGCAACTGTAGTGAGAGCGAATGCATCTGGAGGTAATTTATATATGTCATATTGACTGCAGTAAAATTGGCTTGTACCATTTAAACTTTTTCAACCACTGGGCAAAGGCAAAGTTAGCCTTTTGAGACCCAGGGGCAGTTTCTCCTTAGAAAGTAAATAAATAAATAACCCTTCCTTTCAGGCAGATCAGCAGGAGCTACGCCAAACATTTCTTGGTGCCTGGATACAGAATTTGCTTCATGCTTTAGTTAGGTGTGACACCCCGGGCAGTCACCCAGCAATGCTGATGCGCAGCGGGACGCCAGCCCCGTGGTCACACCTGCGCTGTTGGGGCGGCATTGGCCGGATCCTGCCTGGGCACCGGGATGCAGTGCCCCAACGGCAGCGCCACATCCTGCCCCGATGAAGCAGATCCCCTCCTGATGGGGACGATGCAGGTTCAAGCTGCTTCAGCTGTGCATCATTGTGAACATGGATAAACTGGACCAGAATCAGCTGAAAGACTGGAGTGCACAGTGGCTATAAAAGGGTCTAAATCAAGCTGCTGATGCAGTTTCAGGCATAACACTGCCACCTCCACTGCACAGCTCTGATGGTCCTTCTCCAGCCAAGCTGCTGTTCTTAGACAAAATTTGCCCTGCTGCTACAGCACTTCCTTTCTAATGCAAATGACTTAGGCACGCTTGGGAACCTTGGCTGTAAGCATTTCTTGATGTTGTAACTCAATCACTTTATGAGTAAACCAGAAAAGCTAAGAAATATGGAATTACATTTGGGCAAAGATGATTGAAATTCTGTTAACTTTATTTACCCTCATCTTGCTGCTAGGGGAAAAAATCTCATGAATACATGTGTGACTGCAGCCATCATTAACTCCTAAATGAAACTTTGCAGCACCATTTGATTAAGAGGCATCATACCTCTGCATTGTAGATGGCAAAATGAGAAGAGTGTGCTCAGCCGCCAGCCACCAAGGCATGCAGCTGCCTCCTCCACTGGCCAAGCCTTACCTCAAAACACTGTATGCTTCCAGGAACATCTTAATTTCCCTTCAGAATCTCAAATGGCTGATACACGCACCCATCTTTCTTTTAGATTCGACAGGCTCAGCTGGGAGTAGCTCTAAAGTTTCCAGTAGCCCTGTGTTAGGAGCAACTAGTGAATCAGATGGTACCTGTGCTGATAGATACTACTTCTTCAGATAAATTAGCACAGTAACAATCTGCAGTGTCTAATTATAGCTAATTTTCTGTTCATCTGTCTAGGTACTCCTGACCCTTTTACTGTAATTCCTGAGCACTCACAATGTTGATCAGAGATTTTCAGTAATTTAAATCTAAGGGTCAGCTCTTCAGCTAGTGTAAATCAATTCATTTTCTTTGGCTTTGGAGCTGATCAGCAGGGAGCTGTGGTAACTTTTACAGTGGAGAAAATGATCTTAATTTATTAAAGCACACTGCTGCCACATAGCCTTTGGTACTGCCTCTTTCCTAGAGTTCATCGGCTGCTGATAGATCCACAGGTATGGTGGATGGAGAGTAAGTCCTTGTCAGACCGAGCTCTTGGAGAAAGCATAGAAACAGAGATAAAGACATCAAATATTTTTTGATACTACATTTGAGAACAGTATAAATCAACAACAACAACAAAAGAGAAACCTCAGTCAGGCCCTTAAGACCACCCGAACCGCAAACTGCCTTGTGCCAACTCCGCTTAGCAATCAATGCTGATAGATCACACAAAAGGAATTCAGGCTCAACTGACAAAAGATTCAGCTGGGCTTTAATGTATTTGTGGCCTAGAAGTTTCTGAGCTTTGTTTCTGATTGCTGCTTAAGAGAGAAAGAAATGGCACAACTAAATGAAAAAGGAAATGAGTGCAGACTTTTAATTGGTGCCATCTATTTAAGAAAGAGGTGTAAGTGAATATCCACAAAAAATTAAATCAGACATGGAAACAAGGAATACAGAGAACAGATATTTCTTTGCCAGGACTGGGAATTTCAAGAGTGTGCCCCAATTGCAAGTTAAGCAAAAGCCATAATATTTTCTTTTCTGGAAAACATTGCATCTTTTCTCAATGCTTGCCTGGCTCCACAGAGAAGTGATTGACTGGGAAAATGGGAACTTATGGGGAGATGCCAGCTTGTATTTGTTACAGGAGGGTAAAGGTTCCCCAGAGCACAAAGGATCTTTTCTTGCCCAGACAATCCGATCATGGTATACATCAGCAGAACTAAAGCCTGCAAAACTCAGAAACAGCCAGGACTATTTGGTGATACTTGAAATTATTATTATTATTTTTTCCCAGACATTCACTGATTTTTTTTTTCTATGCATATCTACACGTCAATATTTGTTAATAGAAATTACTTTAAACACAATAGAATCTCTGTGGTTTCTTTTTAAGTGATGTACACAGTACCTCACACAGGCATGCATGCAAGTGCAGAACCTCAGATAGCCTTCCAACACAATGACTGACTTTACTGTGCTGCAAAGAGATTAATAATTATCTTATCTATTGTGAGTTGATGCAATTGCCCTCCCCCCATTCCTTCTGTTCTGCATTTGTAGCCTAGCTACTGTTCAACTGAAAAGAAAGAATTCGATAATACTTTCCTAAAAAGATGCCTATACTGTGGCTGCCTGTTCCAGTCACTGACAAAGAATGGAAATGTCTGCAATTGACAAAAGAAAATAAAGAACTTTTTTCCAAACACCCAAGAGAAACAACCTCATTATAAAGGTATTTCTTGCACATTTCTAGTTAAAAAAAAAAAAAAAAAGTAATGCTGAAGAGCTGAAGCTACTTTCTGCTTAATCAATTATTCTCACAGGATCATAGTCATTAAAGTGCACAATTATAAACAGCAGATGGAGAAATGCTCAGCCAAAGAAAAAGGCACGGGGGGAAGGATGTCGCCCTGAAGACCAGCATTTTCTGCACGGCTCTGAACATCTTCCCCTTGATGTTGCAGGTGTGGGCGCCAGCCGTGGGCAGCTTGGCGATGGCACCAGCCCGGGGCTGCGCCCAGCCCGTCGGCTGCCTGGGAGCCTGATGGCCACAAGGGTCTGGCCATGGGTGGCTGGAGAGAAGACCGCACATCGGGAGACGGCACCGAAGTGATGGGCTGAACTTATGGGAGGAACCAGCTCCCATCCAGGCAGGGGTCTGGGGGCCCACTGGGAAGCCTGAAGGGCCCATTTCAGTAAGGGCATGGCCAAAGCTTTCTTCAGGCTACAGAAGTTTCTTCGGCGGACCCAGTTTCTGCTCTTTTTCCTGACAGCTGCTTACCTAATGGCTGGCAGCCTCCTGCTGCTGCAGCGGACCCGCCTGGTGGTCCAGCAGGGGTCACGCGGGACTTCCGCCGGGCAGGCCCTGCTAGTGCCAGAGGCGATGCAGGGGCCTGGGCTGGCAGACCCCCGGGCGGCACAGAGCCCCAGTCCCAGGCTGCTGGTGGGCACGGCCGCACTGCAGGAGCTGGCACCGGGCCAGCAGCACGGCCCGCACTGGCTCACGTCCCGCAACTCAGAGCTGAGGCAGCTGAGAAGAAGGTGGTTCCACAGGTTCATCAGCGATCAGGAGCCCGTGCAAACAGCAGGACTCAAAGCAGTGAAGCATACTGCTGAACACAAAGGTAAGGAATTTGCCCTCTGGCTCATTTTCTGGCATGCATGTAAACCACCTCCTTCCAGGTCTGTTCCAGGCAGACTAACGAGCATCACAAAGTCTGCCTGTGGAAATGCCTTCCTTCTAGCTCAGCAGCACTTTCAAACTAATTCTAAAACACATACGCAGTCCAGAGTAATGTTCTGATGGCCCTAGTCATGCTGAGCTGTAACTTCCTCCAAAAATATATTCCTGTTGATTGAATGGATGCCGTGACAGTGAAATTTGCCTCCTTGATTTAAATGATTTCCTCTTCAAGCAGGCAGAGATGAATGCTGTTTAACACTGATTATCTTTCTCAGAACAGAGAAAATTTTGAGTTTTTTGTTTGTTTGTTTTTTGTTTTGTTTTTAATTATCTGCCCAAAAACATGCAAGAGGCATGTCTTTTACTTGTGTAAAATGCATGCCTGGAGGCAAAGAACCAGGATTGCAAAGCTGGGGTGTCTCAGAGAACCCCACTGCATTTCCTAGCTTGCCCTGAGCACACCACCAGCACAAAAGCAAGGCGCAGCCCCCCCAAGCTGATACGAGCGATGGCACCAACCCAAGCCCAGTGTGGGGGCACAGGAAGCTGTGGGGAGCCCGGTGCCACTCCCGTAGGGGTATCTGACCGCACACCACTGGCACAGCCTCGGCCCCAGCAGATGCACCTGGTGCTGGCCACCACCTGCTTTAAGGTGCCCTTCACAGCCCTTCAAGGCTGTACAATGACAGTGTGCCCAGTTCTCTTCTCACTGACTGGCTGCTCTCATCCCCCTTGGGGCTTGTATTATTTTTTCTGTGGTTAATGCAACAGTAGATAAAAAGTAGAGAAACACGGTGTGTGTTTATGAGCTATTCTAATATGAGGCAGAGCATGAACCTGTTCTTGCACAGATTTCATGAGTGACTTTTAAAGCTTCAATTAAAAACAAAAGGATTAATTTTCAAAATTATCCATAAAATTAGTTAAGGCTAGTGCCCATATCAGTCATTAAGCTAGTGCCTTGCTCAAGTTCTAATTGCCGCCTGAAAGGGAGCCAGAAGGACTATTTATTGCTACAAGTTATGTTGATTCAAATATGCATCATTTGAATATCTGACTGAACATGAAGTGACATTATTAATAACGGTATTGTTAACAAGCATTGGAAAGCCTTTGGAAATTAGGATCAATTAAAATTTTAACTTCCTACATAGAGCATGTTATCTTCCTCCCCTCACTTCTCCCAGTAAACTTACAGGCTTGTTATTTCATTATGGATCCCTTCCAAGATATAATGAACTCCTCTGCGACTGTAATACTTGTTAAAGTTCCAGCATTGCCCTACGATTCATGCCCTACAAGGCAGTGTGGTGAGCAAGGCAGTGCTTACAATGGAGGATGTGCTTGCGCACTGCTCCTCAGCACTGTGCCAGGAGCACGGGACTCCCAGCGCAGCACGCCAGCATTCCACTTCCACACGGGTACAGCGGCCAGCCCTGGGCGCAGACCCTTAACCCGAAACAAAAACGACATCTGCTCCAGCACTCTGTGATCACCTCCAGTTCCCTTTGCCTTACCCCGTGCTGACCTGGCATCCAGTGACCTTGAGCGAGAAAATTCAACTTTTTACTTATTTTCTGCACTTTAAGCTATTTTGCTTGCTTACTTCGCAAATAGCTTAGGGCAGGGATAACATTTTACCCTGCCAGGGTGACTGGCAAATACAGTGGCAAATAGCAGTGCAACAAGTAACAATAAAACAACAAAAAGTACCACTTCATTAGATAAAAAATGAATAATTCTGTTAAGAATGGGCGAGCTAGTAGGGCATTTTATATTGTTTCTCCTGACCTGGTTAGAAGCAGCTATGCCATTGCAGAGGATGGCAGAACCACCGGTTCTGGTCACGGAACCACTGATGTGATGTTCTGCTCTAAGACTGCGAGCTGACAGCAGCGGGTGAGGGATGTCCTGTGCCAGCTGGTGTGCCCCTGCCCTGGGTCAGGTACCCTGGCCCCATGCACTGAGTTTTCAGCCGCTGCTGGTCTGAATCAACATCCCCAAACCACAAGTCTACAGTAAAATGCAGAACATCCTTATTGCAGGTGTGTAACTCCCATCTCGTTAACAGAGCACTGTGGGTGTCTATTCACAGCTTGTGAATTTTCTAATTGCATGTTTGCAAATTACCAATGTGCTGTTCTTTGAATCCACTGTTGTGTTTGTGATGTTTAAATGTTTGGTTTTTGTTTGTTTCTTTTTTTTTTTTTTTTCTAGCTGCAAAATCTCTCTTAGAATGGCTTGAACTTTCTTTTTCTTGTGGATTATTTTATTCTTAATATAATGCTTTTTAATTTCAGTTTTCATTGTATATTCTCTTCCTGCCCACAGCTCACATTATTTAATTTCCCAGCATTGTTACTTTAATACTGCTACTTCCAAAATCAAATTTCCCTTTTCCTTCATATTTTAATGATAACTTATATACACAAAATTGCTGTATAACAGTGGGCTGCTACATTGTCCTTCCAATCATATACTAAAGAAAAAAACGAGGTTTATATTGTGTTTTGTCCAAGACAAAAAAAAAAAAAAGAGGCTTAACATGGATGCAGTCTAACAGAAATACTTATCTTTCATATGCTAACTAAAGCAAGACATATTCTAAAATATTCACTTGCACCGGAGAGAAAGAGATACTTTAATGTGATAGCTAGACTGTACTGCCTAGTTAAGGATGAAGTTATCTTTCCATTATAGCTTTAATATAACTCTACATACCCAAAGGAAATTGATTTTCTTAACAATTTCCTTGCACTATCTTATACTCAATTTGAGATTTTCAAGAAAACCTGGGAGAAAGATTTCCCAAAGTTTCTTTTTAAAAGATTGCCTGCCCTGTTCCTGCACAAATTGGCCATTTTTCAACCCCTGGAGGGAGGCAGCCTAGCAGGTGGCAGCTACCTGCGGGCACCAGGGCCAGTGAAGGCTTCCCAGCATGCTGGCAGCACCTCACCCAGGGAGAAGCCTGGCTTCCTGGCCCTTCCTTTCCATCGCTTCTCCAGCACATACACATATTCGGTACCAGCAGACAGGTCAACAGAGCAGTCAGGGCTCCAGACAGGTTGCAGTTCGATCAAACACAGCCTTGTTTGCGATTTATGGCCGTGAATCACCACCAGAAGTCTCCCCTCTCCTGGAGCCTGTGCACGTTTCCTGACTCTGGTCTTGCATGCACACAGGTACCTACATAGGATGCTTCAGTGATGATTCAAGGGAGAGGACCCTGAAGGGTGCTGTGTTTTATGACTTAAGAAAAATGAAAGTATCTCACTGTCAGGAAGCTTGTGCTGAGAGGTGAGTGATATCTTTTTACTGCAACTTTTCTCTTTTTTGACACTGAGCAAGGCTGAATTTGAAATGCAAATGCGTGCATATATTAAACATACAGCATCTGTGAAAACTGTGATTATCTCGTACCTTCAGGCATGGAGCAGCTCTGCTACCTTGCTTCAAGTAGACTGTTTCATTACTGCCTATCTATTGCTCTTTATTATAGTGTGACGATTTAAATGTATTTTCTGCTGTTCTGGTCAAAAATTGGTGTTTTGTTAGACAGTTGTTAGCTATTGCCCCTTGGCCTCTGGTCTGAACCATAACCCCATGAGCAGCGCAGCATTCCCAAGAGCAGGACTGCACAGTGGAGCAGGCTCGTGGCTGCAAGTGTGGCCGCCCCTGGCAGTGGGGCTTACCAGGGGGGAGCCCATCGGCCACGGACCTGCAATGGTGCTCAGGACACAGCCACCTGAATACTCACATGAAAATGTCTTCCTGTCACTCCCAAGCACGAGGGAAAGTAGAAGTAGCACCATAACTCTGAGCTATTTCTGTGAACATTCCCTCCTTCCTTCTGCAAGGCAATGCAGTGTCCATGCAGCCTGCTGCTCTCGGGAGCTTCACTGCAGTTTCAAACCCCCGCTTCCCCTCCCGACCTTGGGTCTCCCCATGCCAGCCCCTCAGCAGCCGCCACCCGGAGCTGTCCTGCGGTGCAGGGGGCAGGCCCCAGCCGCCCCCCCGTGGAGCATGGGGTGGTGGTGGTGGGCAGCAGCTGCAAGCTGGGGTCAGGGTGGGGGGGAGGCAGCCCACAGCCTCACCAGCCCAAGAGAGGCAGTGAGCCCCATGCCGTGCCTTCACTTTCAGCATTTGAAGACAGCCCAACATATCCAAAGTGCCCAAATTTAAATGCCAGTTAATGGAACCTCTGAAATGGGCCTTTCTTCTCTGCCACTCTAAACAGTCCTAAATATTTCTGGCAAAAGCCCCAGGTGGTGGCTTGGGGCAGGGCTAGCTGTCACTACTGCAGCGCCAACTTGTCACTGCCACAGGAGCCGGGGCTGCCACTTGGGTGCCCACGCCACCCAGCGAAACCGAGGATGAGGCCACCCCAGGGCACGGGCTGGCTCCCTTTGACCACTGTTGCTCCCTGGCCATCACTTGTGGCATGGGCTCCTTGCTGCTGGTCCCCAGGGGCTGGCTGCACCTCTGGAGCAGTGGCAGGCAGAGCACAGGGACAGGATCTCACATTTGTTAGGTAGGAGCCTGGGGACAGGGCACCCATGTTGACTGTCTCATTCTGCCAACCACAGGGCTTACACCTATGCGGGCCTGGCGTATGGAACAGAGTGCTACTGCGGGAACAAGCTCCCTGTCACTGCCTCCAGGCCTGAGGAGTGCAACAGCGAGTGCAAGGGCGAGAAGGGCTCCATCTGTGGCGGGGTGAACCGTCTGTCTGTCTACAGGGTGGAGGAGCTGTGGGCAGCAGCACCACGACGTAAGTGGGCGGTGGGTGAAGCTGCTCTTGGGGGGTGATACTGGCGCTGCAGCTGGAGTGAGCGTGATGTCCTGGGCTGGTCTCATTCCACTTGCCACCAGCACTGGAAACAGCAGAGGATGAAGGTGCCTGCTGGGCATGGTGCTTGTTTGCTGTTGGCCCAGTCCCTGGCTCCCTCCCCAAAACAGCAGTGCTGCTCAGCACCTAGGAGCATCCACCTCAGAAAGCTAGTGGCACTAGGGGAGAAGGGCAGTGCAGTGACTGTGAGAGCAGCAGAATTTCAGCTGAGGAAAAACTGCTCCCTTCTGCATCTGTTGCAAAGGCACAAAACCACGTGTTTAAGAAGCAGCCCTAGACAGGGGTGCCTCGTAGCTGAAGGGCAGAAAATCACACCCACCAACATCATCCTTAGCTCAGACACAATCCTAGGTAAAGTAAATACTATGCGAATGCAGCAGGAGAATAAATAGAGGCCAGAGAGAGAAGTGCACTGGTACCTCTCTTAAGGGACAGAAACAAGACCACAGAGCTCTGCTTCTCCAAGGACTTCTTTCAGGCAGCAGCTGAATTTTTTGTTTCATCTTTGGATGGCAATACTTGTCATCTACGCTCTATGATAGCCGTCTGCTCTCTGGTTGTCATTCAATTAGCTGTCATGTGAGACACAATAGATAAACCTTTGGGCCAACACAAGGCATATAAAATACCCAAACAGCTGAGCAGTCTTTTGGCAAGCTCACAAGACCCCTTGGCTGTTATTTGCTGAGAACAAGCACCAAGACCATAGGTTGTGCCAGTATTGATGGTACTTCACATCTTAAAGACAAGTCAAGGTTTGTACAATCATCTACCCAGCTACATATAAATTATATATCAAAGGCACACAGACCTAAATTGCTAGTGTCAGACTGACAGGCACATTGGCAGGTTTCCCAGGACATGCATCACTGTTTAAATCTTCAGTGTAAGAATACATATATATATTTTACAGGAGAAAATGGCATTTATTTTTAAAGTATTAATGAATAAGTCATCCAATTAGTCTAGCCTGGAGCTAGATTTGTATTTTGTTTGCCCTTAGTAATACCTGATATTTGACTGTTTGAAGAATCCTACTGACACAAGTTAGCTGAGGGGCCAACAAAAGTATTAATCATGATGATTAATTGTGAAAATATATTGGAAGTAACTCTGAAACCAATACCACCCATGATTTACAACAGGCAATACAGAAAACAGTTCCGGCACAAGGATGCTCCTAATGCAGAGCAGACGCAGAGGTGCCTCTGTTCAAACCTCCTGCAGACAGGGGCTTTGCTGGCTCCTGTCCTACCTGGCCCCATGAGCTGCACAGTCTCTGTGCTGCAGGACTCCTGCTCCACCTCACGCTAAATACAACAGAATTCCAAGTCTGCAGCCTGGGACACTCCCAGGGGGCAGGATACGGCCGTCCTCACCACCAGAAAGCAGGAGATGACACGAATGCAGCCGCTTCCAGCATGAGCCGTGTGTTCCCTCCCTCTTGCATGTCGATAGGGGCAAGTCAAGTCACCTGCCTGACCAACTGATATCACTCTATGCTCATAAAACAAATACGTCCAAAATTAAATATTATTGTGAGTTTTAGCAGGAAGTCTTTCAACAGCACCCTGCAAAACTGAAAATCTGCTCTTTTGTTCCTTGGTGCCATGCTTGCAATGACCTGATTGATCTCAGGGAGATTCCTGTTCCTTCCCCAGCTTGCATTAAATTGTTTTATTTGCACTTCTCCTGAGTGATCCCTATATATAATACTGCTTCTAGTAACTGCCTTGAACGTTTATTACAACAGTTATTGGACAGCTTTTCCATAGATTTGCTCTTGGTGCATGCTAGAGGACCTGGGCCCTTCTGCCTGAAAATTCACACAGAAACAAATTTCCCCCTCAAAAGTGTACTACATCTCTCCTGTCATCCACCACAATACATTCCTGCATCAGTTCTGGTGAGTGTTATTTAGGGCTGCCAGTGGGCACGGACCAAAATTTGGAAGACCCAAATTCATTTCCAAATTGACTTTTCTTCCTGTTAAGTCTTGTTAGGTAAATTATGTCAATAGAGTTGAGTTGGTAGAAAGACATTTTCCACCTTTGTAAAGCCCACAGAATCCAATGGATTACAGAAATGTGTGCATGCAGACATTTTCCGTTTTCTAACCCAGCCACAGTGTTATTTTCTTCATTATCATTAGTTCATCTGTGCAAATGCATTGCCTCACCTGAGATAGCGATAGCTTTGAGTTTTTGTCTGGTTTCCTCAGGGGACATTTCTCTCTTTAGAGGAGGGAAAATTGTAGTACTGCTTGTAAAAAGTATTTGGGCCAAATCCTGAGTTCACTCACAGTGATGAAAAAAAATCGAGCAGTTCTGCCACGCTCTGTGGCATTTATATAGGAGCAGGTCAGATCAGAGGCTGATGCTAAAGAGTTCAAGAAAGCTATTCTCCCTGAACAGCTCACAAAAGCCTAGTTCAGATTCTGAAGACTGCAGCAAACTCTCTTGCCCTGAAAAGAAAGCGAGTGAGTGGGAAGAGGAGAGGGATATCTGCAACTGAGCAGATGTACAGGAAGGTGAGTCCCTGTGGGGGCTTTCAGGATTCATTTAAATTCCTCTCCTTTTCTGGTGCAGATGATGTGAGGCTTTGTAGCTTTTTATCAGGGCTTTTAAGTCTTTCAGGGGAAAGCATGTCTTCAAAAGAAAGCTGGCAGCTGCAAACAATAGTAATGCCCTCCACTGGTGGAATTTAATTTAAACTCTTTGCTGCAGCCCTACTTTCAGTGGTTAGTACAAAGCTAAAGGCATGTGCTCCTTTCAATACCACAGGATTTGCAACACATTTTTCTAGTGTATATCATGGTTTCTCTTATTTCTAAAGCATTTGGAATATAAAATTTATTTCATTATTCTTTAGCTTCTGAACCTAATATTGTTCTTTGTGATAGAGACAGGATACTACGGACATTGTTTTCTCAAGAGAAACCTATTTCATATCCCTGCAGGGAGGAATGTTATCTATCGAGGATGTTTTAGAGCTCCAGAAAATTTAACAGACACCTTTCCAGCCTCTTTGATACAGCCCAATTTGACGGTGGAGATGTGCTCTGAATTTTGCTCCAAGAAAGTAAGAACAGTTCTCATTTCACATCCTTTCTTCTTATTGTTATTTTAAGCTTTAATCTACTAAGAGAATAGCAAAGACTAGTGCCTTAGAGCTCTGAATTTGTGAATGAATTTCTAGAGGACAAATCTCACCATGGTAAATACCCGGTGATGCATCTGGTCCGACCATTCTGGAGTGGGGCAGGCGGGAGGGCAAGCTACAGAGCCATGCCACCCTGTATCATGCACAGAGGAGCCATTCCAAGAGTCAATTTTCAACCCCAGGGAAACTGGTGCCATTTCCGTGTCCTATTCAAACCATGCCCAGAGCAGGACGTAGCCCCAGAGAGGTTTTGTCAGCTGGGATTCATGTGGGAGATACATTGCCAGGGGACAGATGTGGGCCAGCAGCACCTGAAACACGGCTCCAGTGCTCTGGGGGGGGGGAGGGGGGACGACTCACCAGGCACAAGTGCAAGGCAGGCAGGACTCCCACTGTGTCCCCAGTGGGAGTCTCGCCCCATTTGCTCCCTTATGAGGACAAACCAGGGATTTTAGATTTGAGGTATCAGCACACAGTATTCTATAGCAGTGTAACTGTGTCAGCTAGGAAAAGGATACAATCTTAATTAAAAAAAAAAAAAAAAAAAAAAAAAAAAAAAGCTGCCAGAGGAGGGAAAAAAAGGCAGATAAGGCTTACTAAGAGCAGGTGGGCTTTCCAGATACTTTAATACACACATCTCTTTCCTCACAAAAAGAATTTATGCCACTTTCACTGTAACCCAAAGAATTTAAATCTAATTTATTTGAACTTAAAATGGAGTCATTGTAGAACTTACTCATTCCAAGATAGAAGACCACCAGAAAGCAACTAATGAGTTCAGTTGTGTGCTTACTGGCTTTTGGACAGAAGGTGTGAATGGACATGCTAGCATCTGCCCTCGTGCATGCCCTGGGGTTGCAGCCTCACCTTTGTTTGTGCTCCCATTTATCAGTTATACCAAGGACATGAAACCAGAAGGACTTTGGTGAACTTGGGTATCCCTGTGGGAAGAAACGTTTGGCCCACGACTAACTCTGCTCTGTGGCTGTTGCTGTGGTTGGTTCCCCCCCCCCCCCCAACTCCCATGGGGCTTGTTTTTATGTGCAGAGGAGTGATGCTCAGTGGTCAGATTTAGCCTGCAGCCACTTGCAGCCTTATTACTAAGCTGAGCATTCAATTATTTTGTCTTCTAGAGTCACAAAATTGATTAAAACTATTATGACAAGAACAAAAATTCTTCTTAGTTACTATGTACTTTTAGTTGCTTTTATACCATGGTGCAGAGTGGGAAAGCTTTTCCCAGCCAACCTATCCTCTAAACCAGCTCATCAGTACAGTGTTTTGAGAATGCATCATGGAACTAATTCTGCACAGTGAGCTGCAGTTAATCACCTTTATATCCTACACGCAGTGCCTCACAAACATGCATACATACACACTCACACCCCCCATACACATAAACATTTAGTAAAGCAGGACTTTGTGAGCAATTCTTTCCAAGATCTGCCACTGATGTATTCCTTAACTGTAGGAGAAAAAACATTGAATCTTTCTGTATTGAAGTTTACCCACAGGTAACATTTTATTAATATTTATTGATGAGGTGCAATTACTGCTTCTATACCTAGGGAAGTGTACGAAAACTCAGGATGAGTTTTTTTAGATGTGCTTATACACAAGGTCAGTAATTTTTAAGCACGGTCATAATATTGTGGTTTTGGGAGATGGCTTTGCTGAAGAAGTGAATTTTCAGAAGTTTATGTTCTTTCAAAGTTTTCTGGCCCAGAAGTGGAAGCATCTGAAATTCCTGCTGGCTGAGAAGTGTAGGAAAAAGACCAATACCAAATGTCCCTTGTTAGCTTAGCAATTGAACAGGATGAGGAGAGCAGCAGGAGACTGTTCATCTCCAAGCAAAACACTACACAACACAACAAAAAAAACAACAACACAGAATTACACCTTTGGTGAAGGAACACAAAAAAACAGTATCGGCTTTAAATGCTACCAAAACAAGTCCTATTATGACATTGGAAAGATTCATCCCAACTTTGGTTCCTTTCCTTTCAAAGTAAGTTGGACAACTTCCTATCTGTTATAGGCCTTCTATGGAATTAGGAAAGCATTGTCATTTCTGCCTTTTTAGTCTAAACTATTATGCTGTAAAGAATAATCCCACCAAATCCTATGCAACCTGAAAACCTAGTGGGCTTTTTAATAGGACTAGTATGATGCCTAAATTTAAATACATAAATAAGTCTTTTGCTATTTGGGACTCAGAAGAAAAGCAAACAGACATATCACATATATATTTGTGAGCCTTAGAAATGGCTTTGTGCAGCTGAAATGGTAGCTCCATCCTTTGGAAGCATATGAGATATGAATTTGAGGAAACAACTTTAGATGATACCTGCTAAATAGCCTTAATTATTTCTTTCTTAATTAACAGTGGTAACACGTAATTGCAACCTATTATTGCCCTGTTACAGAGTCATAACTGTTTTTTTGCCAGGTTCCTTCGCCAGAAGTCATAATTTTCATATATGTTATTTTATAAGCTAACATGCATAATAAATAAGCCATCTCCACTTGAATTTATATTTTTAAATAATCATTCCTTTTAATTCTCAGCTGCTGTATATAGTTATATATGATCAAAAAAATCTGAAAGTACACAAGTCTTGAAGAGAGAACCCCACCATCTCAATGCATCCAAAAACCATGGCAGCAAATTTGCAAACACGACCACCTCCAAAGTGTTTATTCTGGTTTTTAATTTGTTTTGTTTTCCAAGAACACACAAAAGTTCTGATTTCAAAAACAGACATGCTATTTTGGTTTCCAGATGTAACTACATTCTGTTATTTACTCATAAAAAAAAAAAAAAGACTCCTGGGATTTTGATTAAAATCCCATTATAGAATTCATATAGAATATTTCCATACCCTCATTTAGATTTATTTATTTATTTTAATAAAGGCACTAAAATGGATAAGTAGGCCAGAACCTCAAATGGCACAGATAACTACAGCCCCAGTGACTTTTTTCCAGCTCTGAGAGGAGTATTTCAGATCAGGGTCACACTGGGTATAGCAGTGCATTGATGTATTGTCCCCTGGCCCTAATGGATTACAACATAAAACAAGTCAGCATTTTTACTGAAGCGGTGATTTGCTTTCTGGTGTTTTATTCCTTGCTCTTAGAATATCCAGGTCAATGAAAACTTGATGAACGACTTCTAGGTTCGTTGTAAAGTGAACATGCCATTTTTAAAGTAAACCAAACCCATCATTTTTACTTAGGAGAGAAATTTTCATACATGATTAGCCTCCATTCTCACATTCTTTTCTGTAGATTGAGAGAAATAAAAATAACTATCAGACAGAAAAGTTAACAAAGGAAATTGGAAAGGAGTTGAATTTAGCAAAGTAAATCAGTGAGTCCAGTTGCGTATTTTTAACCTATTCATAACTCTTAATTTGAAAACAATCTAAAAAACAATCAGTATCTGAATCATCACAGTATCTGTGTTGCTCTTGGAGAATGACAGTTTAAGTGCTGTATGGAAATGTATCTAACATTCAATGTCCTGTTAGATGTTATCTGACATCAACTCTCACTGCGCTACAGCTTGCAGGATGGACACCCTAGTCTGTCAGTGCATGCTCTAAAACTCCATCCAGAAAAATGCCTCATCATGGACCCACAGATTTTCCTCGCATTGCATGTGTTTAACTGGAATGAAGCATTGCAGATTTGTGCACTGAACCTGAGGACTAGTCCAGCACCATTCAATGTGCTGCTTCAGTTAGATGCAGAGTATGAATAATGAGTTGAATACAGCACTTTGCACTGGTGCTGTGGGTCCAGGTACGATCCCCCCAAATACCATAGCACTTCCTCCATCATGCCCTACGATCTGAGACCTGCTATTCGTCTGCTAGCTCCCAGCTTCTCCCCTTTCCCTAACCACATGCTGAAGCTCAGAGAGAAGGCATCTGTGCAGTTAATTTTTATGTAAATAAATGTAAATGTCCATTCCTGAACCAAGAAAGGCTCTGTTTTTCAGGGCCAAAACATGCTGCTGAAACCTTAGTGTTGTAAATAAAGCACCTTTATCATCTGAAATTTTCCAGTCACTTTACAAACATACAGATATGTCAGTTTAAAATACCTGATGAAACAAAACAATTCAAATCGCTGAAGGTAAGATCATCATCTTTTGATTTAAAAATTGCTATCATATTAAAGCTAGCAGAACTGATGGAGTAGGGTGAAAGAAGAGGTGAAGGAAGCAACTTTGTTGTTGTTGTTGGTTGCTGTTTGCAGTTGGCAAATATGCAAGGATTTGACACTTTAATGGGAAAAGGCACTGTGTGTCCTGAGTCTAAACTGGTGACCAAAATGTTCTTACCCTAATCAATGACATTTTATGTTGCTGGAGAAAAAAATCCTGAAAAATGCTAACAGCATGATTTTTCCTTTCAAGACCATTTTCAGACTTTCCTTGGGTCTGAAAGGCCACCCTAACACCACAGAAACAGGAAGGAGATAGACTGAACTCTTCCAGTTTGCCGGTAATAAGTTTTGCTACTGCCTGTGTTTGCACATTAGGGTCATACTGCCTAGGCTAAATTTACATCAGGGTGCTTAAACACTCACAGCTAGCAAAGTATCCACAAAGAAGTGTCAGAGGTGGCATCAGGTGTGAGATTGCGTCAGCACTTCCAGCTGTGTGGGACAGCACACTCAAGCAGCAGGACATAAAAGAAACATCCCCCACCACTTGTATCGCAGCCAGATCCATTAGGTCACAAATACATGACAGAGGCAAATACATCCTTCTCTCTTGGTTAATCTGTGCTTGTAAGGAGAGCCCTTCACCCTCAGCTAGCCAGGTACAAGGACACTCATTTGTTCGAGGTCTTTTCCAATTCCTCTTCTGAAGGTTAATTTAAATGAGGGATACAAGTAGTAGACATCCATGTTTTTCTTTCCCCATCCCAGAAATAACTCTTTGCTAGATGCTTCACATGCTATATACCATTAGGATTACCAGACTTTGAAGTTAGGCACAGATAAGAAGAAACAGTGGAGGCAAGAGGCATAGCATCAGTAGTAAGGCTACAGGAGACAGCAGGAGCTGAGTCCGGATAAAGGTCAATGCTACTGTTTATGGCCAAAACCAGAGCCCTGCTGCAGGAAAGCTTAGGAAAGACCTGCACAAAAGAAACACAAAACAGAAAAACAGCAAGAGATTGTTCTCATAACACTGCCTGACCAGCAGAGAGGCTGCACACACATGTGGGAATAGCCTGGCCACTCCTGCCCTCTACAAGGGCTAAACACTAGCCCCAAATCTCTCTTCCCTGAACTACATTTAGTCACAAACAGTGTTGCAGAGTGATTGCAAAACAGTATTGCGCCAGGCTTTTTTGCCTTCACAAAAATGATTGCACAAAGATGTGGAAATAGAGAGATGCACATGCTTAAGTCTCGTCAAAAATCTCTGACCTTCCAGAAGAGTAAATCCTTTGCAGGTGCCACTTGGCATGAGGTAAAAGGCCGATTGTTATTCTAGGCTGTGCTTAAGGGCCAGGACATTTATGAATTTCTCCAATGTAGAGACACTGCTTTAAAATGAAGGGAAAAATCTGCTTACAAGCAGATACAGAACTCTTGACCTTGGATCAAATCTGTAAATAGTTTTTGACAATGTCATATCTCATTCACTAAGCAAATGTTGTCTGTTTGGGCACAGATGGCACATGTGTTGTATTTGACTCCTTATCAGAGAACGAACACGTGGGGAAGAGTGAGAGATAAGCTGCTCAGCAGTCCTGGCATGTGCTTCCAGAGTCCAGAAGACTTTTAAAAGGCAAAAAGTGTTGGTAGGGAATAGGTGGAATTGAATGCTCTGTGCTTGAATAACTTGACCTTCCTTCAGCCACTGTCATCAAGGCTGGGGCCTTCCCTGCATGCTGATGCACAGCATGTCACCCAGCGAGCTGTCCTGGGAGGCTACTAGAGAAGGAAGACTGAATTTTAGGGCAAATTTTTGCCAACTAATGAATGATTTTTTCATATGGAGCATGTAAACACTTCCAAATTTCTTCAGCAAGCAACTAGCACACATTTCCCTCTAAAAGTGGTAGTTACTTGGCATAAAAGTTACTTAGCAGTTTGAGTAATTTTTCCAAAATATGTACACAGTAGCACTCACACCCTACACCGATCCCTCTGTACATGGTAGTGTTTTTCAGACTGTGAAGGTGTCAAAGCCATAAAGTATGCATCTTGCTGTATTTTATTTTTATTTTAAACATGATTGCAGCAGTTAGTGGGTCTAAGTTCCTTTTTCCTTTTATTTTTTTTTTTAAGGTCAAGTTTCTTATGTACAAACTCTGGTAAAGTCAACTGAATGTGTCAAACCTTTTACCAGATGACTCCTCAGTTTGGAGGACTATAAATGGAAGTTTATAACATGATACAATTCAAAATGCTCATTTTGGGGGTAAACACTTTTTCCCATACTGAAGTTTCAGGTGGAGTTACATACTAAGACTGCAGGAATATTATCAAATGATATATTTAAGAATAATGAAGAGATAGTATCGTGACTTTTCAAACTTTACAAGATCTGTCTGAAAACTATTTTTTAAAGAAATTGCCACGTTAAAGGCAGTAGTATATAAGAAGCGAGATTTACAATGATATATCAAACACTGCTTTGATCTTGACAGTGGCCTCGTGAAGATTTATTTTTCCTTTGCATAACAGGAGTATTCCCCACAGGCTGTTGATGCCGTGGCATTTATGCACTGATCTATTTTCTCTCCTTTATAGGAATTTCCCTTGGCAGTCATCCGAGGGCGGGAGTGTTACTGCGGCTACCCCACTGGGCGCTTCTCACTGCACAGCGGAGCAGACAGGCACCTCTGCAGCGGGATGCTCAACGTCAGCAGTGCTGCTGGGGGGAAGTACTGCCTGGTCTACCAGACGCCGGTGCAAGGTACAGCTCCAGCCCTGCCATGCCAGGACTGAATCCCCTACTGCAGGGAAGAGCCCCCCCGCACCCTTTCTGCCTCTCCCTCCTGCAGTGGGTGGGAGCCATTCAGTTTACAGCAGTCTTATCCCTCTATGACTAATAACACAACAGGAATTTAGAAGGCACCCCTGATCTAAATCCCCTTCTTGCAGTCATGTTCATAAACATGCATCTTCCTAGGTATTATTTCCAATCATTCTCTTGTTAAACAGTACAGCCTCCCTGTTGGAAAAATGATTTTGCAGATGGAGAGAGAAGGTAGAGCCTGGGAAGCCAAACCCAGAGACACCCAGGGACAAGGACCCTATAGTCTAGCTTGGGTCCTGTTCATTGAGTGCACACCCAGCCCCCTGTTAAGCAGAGACATCAAGACAGCTCTACAAACTCTAATTTTTCTCTGCCCACCTTCCTCCAAAATATTAATCTTCACATGTGTCAAAGCCAGGAAGTAAAGCAGACAGTAAGGCCCTAATCCTGTAAACTATCAAGGCAGAACCTGTAGCTTTTTCCATGCAGTGATTTGCACCAAGTTCAGCAAAGCTATTCACAAATTTAAAATTAAAGTCTGTGCTAGGTTGGTGCAGTTTCCCCCCACCACCACCTTTTTTTTTCCCTTCATCTTTCAGTTCAGAGGTATACTGCAGGTAACAGCACGTCAAAAGGTCATGCAAGAATAGTCACTTTCATGAAATTGCTAGCATCTACCACATCTGTGTAGATCAGGAGTAGCACAAGACAAACTTTTCTGGACTATGCTGCACTTTCAGGCCATGGATCCATCTGTAGGCTACTTTGAAGAATGAAAAAAAGAGTGATTTCTAACCTATCTCCTGGCTTCTTTTTGTACCAACACAGAGGGCTGGGATTGCTTCTCACCTCCTACCCTTACTTTTAATGGCATGTTAAGCAATGCAGTTAGTATTTACAAAAACATGTAGGAGCCAGGTTCTAGCCCCACCAGAGATCAATGTAGCACAGACATCTTAACAGCCTCGGGCCCTTTTCTGGAGAAGGATCATAGTCTGGATGCTTAACTGAGTGCCAGCTCTTTTCACTAGGAGGGGTTTCTTCTGTGCTATAAAATTTGCAGTTTTCAGGTATAATGGCACATTCAGGGTTTCACTGAAGAGCCAGCCTGCCAGGCAAACAGCAATTAACAGACAGACATCAAGGGACTTTCATCAGAACTTTCTGGCAAGTAAAATACTTTGCTGTAGCTCTAACAAAAATGCACTAACACAAAACCAGTGAAAACCTTTTCTGAGGATAATCTCTTCGGCCTCTTATGGATGAATTCATTTTGGGAAGTAGCTGACTCACAACTGGACTCAAATTGATATCCTATATTTGAAAGGGAGAAAGAAGCAATAAACCCTGTAAACAAGGGCTGCCAGTGGAATTATTAAAAAGCCTCAATGCTAACGGTGAAATATCTTCTATACTTGCAGACACCCGCTGCACAGACAGAAAATTCTTAACCACTAAATCCAAAGTGTTTGTTGCTTTGTCGAGCTTTCCTGGAGCTGGCAATACATGGGCTCGCCATTTGATAGAGCATGCTACGGGCTACTACACGGGCAGCTATTATTTCGATGGAGCCCTCTACAACAAAGGTACTGCTTCAGGGGACGGGACACTTAAAGCGCTTCAAGGCATGGGGTTTTACTTGTGTGCTCCAGCATCCTTCTGCTTGGAGCTTTTACTTGCATGCTCCAGTGTCCTTCTGCTTGGAGCCAATGAGGGCATCACTGTCATCACATCTGGTCCAATTTAAATGCGTGCCTAGAACAAGTGGTCCCATGTGGTGCAGGTAGCAGCAGGGACTGCTCCACAGCGTGCTCAGTGGACAGATACTGGCATAAACAGCAGTCAAGGTCGTGTTTTGTTGCTGTGTACTTGCAAGCATACAGCTCCTATTTAAAAGGATGGTCCAAAAGACTAAGTTGACTAAACCCTGAGATTAAGACATTTCAGTAGGACATGAAATAAGAGGTTTTTTTGTTTGTTTGTTTTTAAATGTTACTAATTATTCCAGGAGGCCAGTACCCTGAGGAGGGTAACCCTGATGTTTATCATGCACTGAGCACTGGCTTCACAGAGAGCAGCCCTTTTGTCACGAGTGCCTACCAATTCCTCCTGAGCAGAGGAAAGCCTGGCTTCCAGCATACAGCCCAGCTCAGGTGGCCTGAGCAGCTGAGCTCCAGCCAGCCAGAGACAGGGTCCTGCTTACAGCAGCTGTGGAGGAGCTCAGAAGGTGGCTCCAGCCCATATAAAGTTATTTAGCCATGCAGGTGGCCAGCCCTGGCCTCAGGTACTGGGTGACAGGTTTAATCGATTGGTGTTTTCACAAGTTTTACACCACTGCAGGGATTGGTTTAAGAACATGAAAAGGCACAAACATATGATCATGTGGGGAAAACAAAATCAAACATAAAATATCATGTCTTGTAAAACAGGTTTTAAAGGAGAAAAAGACCACTGGAGAAGTAGAAGGACCATCTGTGTGAAAACTCATGAAAGCGGCAAGACAGAAATTGAAATGTTTGACTCTGCCATCCTGTTGATAAGGAACCCATACAAGTCTCTCATGGCTGAGTTCAACAGGAAATTCGCTGGGCACCTAGGCTATGCCACGGACCGCAACTGGAAGAGCAAAGGTAGTGTGTCAGGGCACCCAGCACTGCTATGGACAGGGCTTGAAGCCTTCTGCTGAGGCATTCTGTGATGGGGTAACACCATGACAGGATGCCGAAGCTTCAAAGTGCACTGCAAACATTCAGTGGGACTTAAGTCCCACCACAGCACAGGACAGGCCCAAAAGTGCTCAGACCTGCACTCTGGGAGTAGACACAGTTGGGCTGTACCTCTGCTGCTGCCGAGAGGAGGGCAGCGTGCCAGCAGCACTGCGGCCGCAGGCAGCAGCAATATTGCTACCAACGCACTGTGTGGCAGAGAAAACGCATCCAGGCACAACAGCCCGGTGTGCAGCCCATTCACCAGGCTATGTGCAGCGAAGAAAGTTTGCCCCTGCAGCACGTAATAACCTACAGAAATCCAATTTAAGATTTAGAGGATTTGATGGAGCATGACTTTCCTGAAGGAAGTTTTACAGCACTGCACAGGTGCTACAGAACTGCAGATAAATAAGGATAATAGCAATAAGGAGACTTCAGATTCAGCATTCCTTGAACGCATGGAAGGACTTCAGAGTACGACTGCCACACTTCATGCCTCTGACTAGCAAGCTGGATAGCAGGACTGATTTCCCTGCTGCATACAGACTCTGCAGCACATAAGGGATTCAGCACACATTTCTCCTCTTGTATGTTTTAGACATCACAGGTATGGCTTGGCAAGCCGCATGGAACAGGGCTCTGTGGGTGGCAGGGAAGTGTCCTCTGTCACAGCATGTTTCTTTTCCAAGTTCATATATCACCTTTCATCAGTCACAACTCAAGACCACTTCATCAAAACGCAGGCAAAATAGCCCTTAGAAAAAGAGAAAATGAAGACTGGAGGGAATGGCTTTCCTGTGCTACAAACTGTTATATTTCAGCCACAATTGCTCTTTGTCTAACCAAAAACCTTCAGCTCGGACTGTCTTGAGCCTCAGCAAATTATCACAACCACCCAGAAGAGATTAAGGTGTCACCCAAGGCAATAGCAGGAAAGTAATTCAGTAAATTTTGTCCTGGTGATCCTGGCAAGTGACCATAAATTCCTCCCATGTGCCAGGAACACAAGAATTCTCCCAATTAATCCTATTTTCTTATCCAATCTCCCCAGAAGCAATCGAAATGATATATCATTCAACAAATCTGGAAGTGAGTGAGGAGCACCACAGGCCCCAGCAAAGATCAGGGGCTTGATGCTGCACGTGTGTGTATTTTTATATACACATATATGTAAATATGGAATTGCCCCGTCTCTTTCTCAAAGAACATTTGAAATAGAGGGTAGGAAGACTACAGAGGCAAAAGAATCTGCTTGAAGTTATGTGGCAAAGCACTTCTCAAACCAGTGTGCAAGTGCTACCTGCACAGTGCCCCTTCACTGCTTTCCTCCAGTTACTTCTCCCTTCTCTTTCAGCCCTTTCCCAGCCCCTGCACAAAGCTGCCTGCTTACATGCACAGAGGAGAGCTCAAGCCCTAAATGCAAGACACATTAAAGATGCAAAGTTGCAGCTCTGCCTGGCCTTGTCCTGACCCTCCCAAGGGGCTTCCCATACAGCTGAGTTTCTCCCAGTACTGTTAATGCCCCAAAGCTGCACAGTGCAGGTGACTGAGGGGCAGCAGCGTTAGGCATCCACATTTGGGAACACCACACCATCACCACTTTGAAAAGGGGAAGAACAGCATCCGCCTCCATACCTGAAGCTGGAAGCCGAGCTGCTGTACCCCCACAGCTGGCCACTCCAGCACACACCCACCCACAACTGTCATACCATGGCCAGCTCCTCTACTCCTGTACCAAGGTAAAATTTAGAAAACTAGGGAAAGCATGGCTAACATTGTCTTATTTTTCTGGTTTTCCCATCATCTAGAGTGGCCTGATTTTGTGAACAGCTATGCCTCCTGGTGGGCCTCCCATGTCCTTGACTGGCTGAAGTATGGAAAACGCCTCCTTGTCATCCACTATGAGGACTTGAAACAGAGCCTCATCCCCAAGCTGAAGGAGATGGTGGAGTTCCTCAACATGACAGTGACAGAGGACCGGCTGCTCTGTGTTGAGAACAATAGGGATGGGAACTTCAAGCGGTCTGGTGCTAAGCAGAAGAATTTTGAGCCATTCACCCAGGAAATGAAAGATCTTATCAACAGATACATCCTGACAGTGGATGAAGCCCTGAGGGGAAGAAACTTCACAGGGCTACCCAGAGAGTATGTGCCAAGATGATAGCGTGGTAGCACTCAGCTATGTTTAGAAATATATATATATATATTTTTTTTTCATAAAAAAGAGACCTGTATAGCAGCTAAAGCAAAGATATCTGTGGAATCTGCTGAGTAGTGCAAATTCTCTCTACTCTTGGATGTTCTTCAGGGCACTAAGAGCTCCAAAAACAAAGGATAGAAATTGGGTTATAGACCAAGGCAAAGCTAACAGTGTCTGCCTACGTGTGCCCCTCTGTGCACTAACGGCCAGAACTCTGCAGCAAAGTGATGCTGCTCCTGCAGCAGGCAGCCACCATGGTTGATGGGGATTTCACAGCTACCGAGTTGGAAATGGGTATACGTAAAAGGAGAAAAAAGTCTCAACACTGACAAATGATTTTCAACCGAGCATTTAAGAAAATAAATTCTGTTCTTCTCAGCATGGTCCATGGCTTCCATCTTCAGGTTTGCTGCCCAGGACGGGCTCCAGGCTCCCTGGAGGAGCTGAAACAAGCCCTTACCAAGCAGGGTGAGGGGATCAGGCCTCCCAGGGAGCACCAAGGTGGTCTTTACAGATGCTGAAGCCTGCAGCACCTCTCTCCAGAGCCAGCCAGCAAGGTGCTCGCCCCAGCTACTGCTGCTTGCTCCCCTTTGTGCCAGGGAGTACCCGGTGCTCAGCAGCCACCAGCGTGGAAGCCTATGAACGGCACAGCCTAAGGGACTGCAAGATGCTTCTGTTCATGTGAAATAAAGGATTCCCTGAAAATCTGCCTGAAAACAATAGTTTTAATAAAATAAGGAGTTTGTATAAAGGGAGCTTGGCTTCCTCTGCGTGTGTCATGTGTGCTTTAAAATAAGTAAATAGTCCCACTCCACACAGCTCCCTGTTTGTGCTTGAGGCATTTCCCCCCAGCCTCTCTCCCCAGGTCTCTCACAGCAGCCAAACTACCTTGACAGTGGTACAGTTACAGACGACAAAGCAGATTTACAATGAAAGCCAAAAATCTTCTGCCATTTACATGACAAACACAGTCAGAAGAAAATCAGCTTGATTCTGACGCTTAAAGTCCAGGTAAAGGCAAGTGAGAAGAATTAAAAACAAGACACACACACACAAAACAGAACAAAGGAGGTTGTGGCAAATGATTTGGAAATCTTTATTCAGCTTCCATTACCTGAACACCACTTAATATTAATACCCAACATTTTACTTTTTCACATAAGCTGCGCTATATAGTGGTTGTCACTAAAACATTAACAACAGAAAATATAATAGTAGGCAACCTTGACAAATGTCACTCCAAGTAGTTGTAAAACATCACTAAGAGTCAGACAACTGACAGAAAGGCAGAATCCCTAAAATCCAACAAGATGAAAGCACTTCCTTTAAATAGCGAGTAAGCATTCATATTCCTAAAGCAACATGCACACCACACTGCACAATGCCTTCACATCAGCAAATACCAATTTCAGCCAACTTGAGCCTTCCTTGCTCTCGCTGACCGGGGAGCAGCGTCTGGGCACACCCCAGCACTCAGGCACCGGGACACATGGTGGCAGCGTGAGGGCTTCACACTGGCACCTTCTGCCTGGGGCTGCTGGCCCACCACACGCACCGCTCCACTGTAGTGGAGAACAAGCAACAAAGTGGGTAAATCTGGAAGCTGCAAAATAGGACTATCACCACCGTTATTGTGACTTAAAAAAGAACAGATTCTTTTTGGACATAGGAATTAAAATGCTTTGAAGACCTGTTTGGGCACCAATTCCTGTCAGTGGATTTGGGCCATGTCCCATGGAATTTGAGCCTAGGCCTATGCCAGTTGTGCAAATTCTTCACACGAGACCACAGGCCAGAATTGTGGGTCCACCACAAAACATGAGGATTGTGAGAAAGACATTACATTGCCATTACATAGCCTGGTCTTTTTATTTTGGAATCTTTTTATTTATGGAATCATTTAAGTGTATATATAGGTCATTTCACCCCCTTTAACTGGTGAGGACATAGCTTGCAAACTCTCAAAAAGACTTCGTAATTATGTGCATGTCCTGTATTGAAGGCTCCAGGTGGCTAAAATCAGAACTGTAAAACATGAATATTCATAAACTCCGTGCATGGCAAAAATCAGCTCATTGTAGCTAACCAATACTCAATAAATGAGGTACAGAGGATGCCTCTTTATCTACATTCGGTATGTAACATATAGACACAGGTATACAAACACATATGTATTAGTTTATTATACATTCTGTGACTTCATTTAAGATAGTAAGAGTTGACAAGGACTTCTTGGGCCATTGCACACAATCCCTGCTGCTGCCTGCACCGCTGCTTGTAAGTTATACTCACAAATATACTGACTTCTCACTTAAAAAGAATTGCAGTATTTTTCACCCCTTTCTCTCCTATGAAGGCTGCAGAATTTTTGTTATCTAATGGTTAGGAGTCATCTACAAACCAAGAACTTAATACATATTTATAACTCATGCTTCTCTTTTTTTTCCCTTCTTTCCCCAGCATTATCTGGCATTTTAAGCTGCCCTTCTTATTTATTCCCAGGTGCACTCACAGACAATGACCACATAACCTCTCAGGCTCCGCCCTGCAGGTGTAAATAATCTGTGTTGCTTTTGCCTGTTATCCCAAGTCAGCAACTCAACAGCGTTTGGCAAGACAGAGATCTTTGCCATCGCTGACCTCAGCAACGCAGCAAGTTTGCACAGCAGACACTGATGCTCACATGCTGCACTGCACCATAAGAATTTTACACAAGTATTATGCCAATCCATGCAATATGAAAATATGCATTTTTTACAAAAACAGTGTGCAAGTTTCACTTAGTCACTGACAGATGCATCGACTCCGGTCAGACACACAGAAGGAGAAAGTGAAGCACCACGTGTGTCTAGTGCTGTCCAGGTCATAAAGTTGTTTTTTTTTTTTTTTTTTTTTTTTTCCATCCCAAAGAGACCACCTACCACTGATCACAAAGAACTTTTGACAGATAAAGACTTGCAAGACTCGACACAAAAAGATATATTTGTCCCATTCTCCCCACAACTTGATTTAGAGATTGCTTATCCTTTCCACTTCCCAAGGGATTACCTGTAAATAGAGAATAACCCAGAGTAACAGAATGTTTTAGATCCTCTTACACTGCAAGTTGCCCAGGTGGACCTCTTCATGTATTCAGACAAAGCGGTGGTCTGAGTCCCAAACCCACCAGGTTCAAGAGGACAGAAGGCCACAAAGAAGCAAGCTGTTACAGCCAGTGCAGACTTCAGACTGAATTTTACTGGGACCCCCCTGCTTTATGCCAGGTTAGGGAATGACACTAGCAACAAATCTACTGTAATCTGTCTCATTCATTTGCAACTAGGTCTGTCACAAATAGAAGCCTAGTAGTGAAAGTTAGGTTTTATTGATTTGTTTCTCCCCCTGCATGTGTTTTAATGACACATAGGAGCAGATGAAGAAAAACACACACACACAAGCAATTTCCCTGCAAGGCAAGTTTTCCTACACTCAACAAGCTCTATGCTTATCATACTGAGCTTTAATTAACCAGGATATTTTGATCAGAAAAAAAATAAGCTATCATGCCATTAAAAGCCATGTTGATGTTCACTCCACATACATTTTTCTTATTTTTTACTCAATAGTAGCATATTAGAAATAGAAATATGCATGCAATTCCCCCAAGCTTTCAGTTTTTTTCAGGAAGTTAAAGATATGAGTCATAAGCAGGCAGCTAGAGCAAAGCTGAGATGCTGCATTTGAAGCAATATATATATGTATATATATTTTTTTAAAAAAAGGAGTTTAATACTTGAACTTTTCAAGCAAACCACTGTCACGATACACAAGCTGAAATCAAGACTCTCCATCAACTTGCAGCTACATTTTGTCCCACTGCCCCCCACAGCGGCCCAGTTTCATCCCGACTGCTCTCATGCTCAGGCTATTGACTTGGGAGCTCAACATCAACCTCCAGCTGTCCCACTGGGCTCAACCTACTTCTCCGAATACATAAGTTACTGATGCTCTGCATTCCTCCTCTCCTCCAGGATAGCCAGTGCTGGAACCCACAGGACAAGACATCTGCAGACACTCACCCACCGCTGCAACCTGTGCAAGGTTCATGATGTCAGTGAGCAATGTTCCCTGTGTGCTCAAGCTAAAAGCCCCAAAGATGATAGGCCATGTTCCCTAACAAACAGACCCAACATAAAACATCCATAGGAGCATAAGCATACCACAAACACACTGTAACAGCACAAAAACATGAATAACTTTGGGAAGGCTTAACTTGAAAACACAAGCAATGAATGCCCCACCATCCTTCATCAAAGCCAGGATCCTGGAAAACTTTTACACGGCGGTGGGAGATAATCCCTCTAGAGAGAGGGATTTTGTGGGTATCTGTTTAAGATCTGCTTGCGTCTCAAGTGCACTTGCACTCTTTCTAAAGAGATGGAGGGAAAGAAAAACAACAACAACAAAAAAAACGGTAAACCTGCCCCAGAAAAGAGGACACAATAGGAGAGAGAGAAATGGCTTTGCTTCCTGGAAACCAGATGCAAAGTAAAGCCTTTAAAGCAACACTGAAAATCATGAACATCATCACCAGCCTTCATATGCAATTCAGCCATTCTGCATTGCTTTATTAATTTTCCATTAAAACCGTTTCTGCTGAAACCTATTATTCACTGCTAAGACCAAGCTACTACTCTACTACAGCAACATTAACCTTCATAAAATAATTAAAGGATGGGTTTTCAGCAAGAGACCTTATGCATCACCTCTCTGGAACTTAATGTGCCTTTCAATGGCCTTGAATATAATGAGATGTTCAAATATAGAAGGTTGAGTTACTGCTTTTTTCAGTTGTGACATTTATGCAGCCAGAAATATCCAGCTTTTCAACTGTGTTACTTATAATTTACTTTTGACCCTTGTTAGTTGATAGTAATCTTTAAGGAAGCTTTCCTTTTAATCTGATTTTTATATTAGCATTTAATTACTCTAACAAATTTGCAGATGTACAAATTAGAAAGGACCATAAGTCAATTCTTGCCCTTTGAACCACAATGTCTTACAGGAAGGTATTTTTTTTAGCCTTCTTCATACTCAGACAAGCAAACATCTTTTTTTCCCAGCATTTGTTTTTCCTTATAGCATCTCTATTCTCAGTTGACAGCTCTTAGCTCAGAAGTTTTTCCTATTGCAATACTCAGTCGACCACTTGAACACCACTGTTTGGTTCCAGTCCACCAGGTTCTCAAATGGTGACTTAACGTGTACCTTCTCACAAATACAGAAGCTCACATGCATGCTGAAGAAAATGTAAGAATCTTATCAGAAATTACATAATTTCTACACACGGGGCATAAGCATTGTAAATGGATCCAGTATGGACCAAGCCATCTGTAACAGCAGCAAAGAAAAAAAAAGCCTGCCCTTAGTCACATAAAATGGTGTCAAATAAATGGCTCCCATAAATGAAAAGAAATATGATTAAAGCGCATTATTAAAATGAAATGTTTTATGCAACAGTTAAAATGCTGTGATAGGCCTAAAGATTTTTAAATGAAATTAATTGTCATTAATGCTCTCCTGTTTCATCAAGCCAGGCTTCCTCCCCCCTCCATTCCCTGCGGAGCTTCGTCTCACCCCCATTTTTGGAGCCTGCTCCTTGGACCACGGCCCAGCACAGGCCCCATCTCCTTCTCTGCCCTGCGTCAGGACCAGCCATGGAAACAGCACAGGGAGCAGCCCTCACCTGGAGGACCGAGCCCTCGGCACCTCCAGAAAGGCAGAGCCAGCTGCAGAGCCAGCATGGGGCTCCCACAGGAAGGGGCCTTGAATCTCGGAGTTACTGCTGCCCCATGCAGAGGACAGATCCTTGGAACTAGCCAGTGGCAGGAGAGGTCAATATTTAACCTACTTTTAAAGCATAAGGACATGCCGGTGGAGTGCATCAAGCCTGCTCATTCCTGCCAGTAAAGCTAACTTCACAGACAGCAGAGCCTGCTGAGGCAGTGCTGCACTGTTGCAAGTGGGTTGGCAATAGATCTGGGGATCTTCAGCCACAAGTCGCTGCAGGGAAAGCCTCCTTGCTACCCAAATGCCTCCCATATGAGCAAGTTGCATGTGAGGGCATTTGCCAAGAAATCCTACAGCCCCATTCCCTGGGGAAAGCCAGGGGTGGAGTGGGTGGCATCACTTAGCCCAGCCAGAAACGATCTCCTGCCCACCCTGGGAATGCTACTCAGTATTTGCTGAGGTTCAAGGCTCACCCAAGCCTTGGCCAGTGATCCTTTAAGTCCTGCCCTCGTGCAGTGAATAACATCTGGCTTCCCACCTGGCTACTGCTTCAGCCTTTAAGTGGTGTGAAGTGCAGAACATTGATATTTTCAGACTGGAGATGCTATGCAATCACAAGCTCTTAAAATTATTGAAAAGGAGAATGATTTCCTCATGTGGACCATAGTGAAGAGATTTTTCAAGGTCAGTTCTGCATCAGTGGGGAGTGTCAGGAGGAATACTGCATAAATAGCGCACTTCCTGCAGATATGCATTGACTGGATTACAAGCAATTATCATAAAACCACTGCAGAGGCAGAACAAACGATCATAGCCTTTGTTTTTCTAAGACTGGTTCAAAGTCTGCATTAACCTGTAATGCTTCTAAAATAAAGCAGTTAGCACTGCCTTAGCAAAATTACACAGCTCATTTCATACAGGAAAATTCATGTCACAATGGATAAAAAATACAGATAGGGGAATGATTTAAAAGAAACACCTTGCTAATGACAAGAACATTTCTTTGATGAGTGGGCTTATAAAGGAGCAGTCTGAAGTAAAACTGCATCCTTCATGAAGCATCAAATATGCTGGAAAATAAGCCAAATCTTCCATGCTGACATACTCTATTAAAATGATGTTGTGGAAAATTGTTATACACATGCAGGTATGTGAGGTATGTGTGCAAGTAGCCACATGCACCATCGGTGCCCTGTCCTTCAGGGAGGGACCGGCAGGTTTGGCCTTGCCTCTGGTCCCCTAGATGGAGAAGCCAGAGTGGGGCCACCTCACTGCCTCGGGGTGTGCAGGGCTGGGACCCAGCCCCAGGGCAGACCCATGCCCCTCCACACACTGGAGCAGTACCTGCACTGAGCAGCCACCCCAGGGACCCAGGTACCTCTGTATTTTAGAAACTGCACTCCACTTTTTTGTTGTTGTTGTTGTTAAACAATTGTGCAGAACATTTGTTTTCTTCGAAACTGTATTTCTTCTGCAGCCACTCATTTAAATGGATTCCACTGTGCCTGTTTTATGCCTCTCTTCATTCCAGCAGAGACTAAATTAAGCTTTGAAGTTTAGTGAGAAATCCCAATGGCATAAGACTTCAATGTTATTTCCTGAATCTTGGAGAATTAAAAAAGAGAAAGTACAAATGGAAAAACAAACAGACAAAAAAAAAACACTCTTCTGTTTTTTTTCTACAGCTTGATTCTGAAATGACTGGCTTTGAAAATAACCTTAGTGCCTAACTTTATGCATTATTCATATATATTAAAACATGCAAATACAGTTTTCAAAGGTTAAATAAAACTCCTTGCCTATACAGGTCACAATTACTTAGCATTTTGATACAACAACTTACATCATAAATATTAAATAGCAGAGAAGGAAAAAAAAGTTTCCCCAGACAAACATGTATTTTTCTCTTCAATACTGAAGATGTACATATCACTCAGAAATCTGCCAGACTACACACACAAAATCATAGAAGTAGGAAAAAAGACCTGCAAGATCATCTAGCCCAACCTTCTTCCTACCACTAATATTACCCACAACATGCATCAGGTTTAAAAAAAAAAGTTAAGCATTTTAATTTTGCCTAACACTGTGTAGCTGCAGGTTTGTCATTAAGTATGCAGTCTGCCAAAATGTCTACTTGCAAGTTTTTTTCATGCATAGTTATAGTCTGAGGGGATCAAACAGGAGTATCATTTTAGTTTTTAGGAATAATGATGACAATTTAGTCCCAATTAGAAAACACCAAATTAAGTGCCTCTGTTTTATTACTACAGCAATAAATATGATGCACCTGGAGTGGAGCTATTATGCATTAGTCTGGACTAACTTAAGGCTGTGTCCTCCTATATGGCTGACCTGATGTACCATACAAAAATCTGGAGATACTGCAAAGTTTAGGCAAAATTGTCTCAAGGAGCAGGTCAGATGATGATTAAAGTAACTTCTTTTTTTGTTGTTGTTTTGTTTTTTAAACCATCCTCATCTGGTGGACCTGGACTCCTGCTGCAGCCAGGCTGGGATGTTTCTGTAGGTTACGCTGCTGGCAAGCCCCTTGAAACAGAGCTACTGAAAGGTTCCATAGAGCAAATAACATGGTCAAGCAGGCACAGCCCTTATTACCCAAAGCATTTGTCTTACAGGATATATTGGTGGAACCTGTTCTACCAGCAGTGGCTGGAGGCATGGAAACTAGGTGAGCATCCTCACAGTCTGCAGCAAGCATAGTAACTGATACAGCACCAGTGTGCATGGCTTGCTTGAAGGAGAAATTGCACCTCAAGCTGAGAGAGACACAGCAAGCACAAATAAAGTATTAAGTATTTTAAAGTATTAAGTATCAGCTGTAAGTATTTCAGGCTGTTTTAGGAAGAGGAATTAAACCAGAGGACTGATTTTAAAAGCATACATTTAATTAGGGCAAGTAACAATCCTGTTTGTTAAGTTTGAGACTATCTCTGTGGAAAAAATTGATAACCCAGATACCTAACGTTCAGTAAACATCAGATGGCACAAGACAGGACAGAGGTGTTTGCTTTTTGTTCAATTAGCCACCAGGGATTGGTGCCAGCAGCCTGGAGCTGCAAATATTGGGACAGCATCACAGGAAACCTCATTTCCACTGAGCCTCTACAAGAAGCTGTTTGATCATGGATGGCTTGAATTAGAGCTACCAGAATTGTTCCTCTATATATCAAAACATAAAAGTCTGGTCTATCCCATCATTATCAGTGCTGGAAGCATTGTTTTTTAATTTATTTTTTATTTTTTAAGTAGAATGAAAAAACAGAATGTTTTCTATTTAACTAATCTGTGAATTAATTACAGATTAACTGTCAGTTGTGAGCACCAAAAAACACATTATACTAATAATAGCTTATTACATTATTTTTCTGCTAGAATGCAATATTGATTAGAAATCCTCAGAATGGAACAAACTGAATATTTGCATAAATTTAGTAACAAACATTTTCTTATAAGTGCAGGTGCTTATTGTTTAATTTGAAGGGAGCATGTGGGTGAGATCTAGGTGTGGGGGCTCAGCACAGCCATGGCACTGCTGAGCAGCTGCCACCAGCCCCAGCATGCTTTCCCACAGCCGATGCCCAAGCTCACCCCCGAAGCCACATGTTGAGCCCAAATGCAGGACTGGCTCCTGGCCCACCCAGGACTGCTGCCAGCATTGCACGTCCACCGAGAAGCACGGACAGCTCCCCATGCGCGGGGACTGATCCCGCGAGAACATTGATAGTGCTGAGCCAATACCAAGAAAATGTGCAGAAGTAACAACAGCATCCAGAGATTAGTCACCCTCTACTTGCAGACACTGAATTCACTGTACCTTGCACTTAAATTTCTAGATACCACAGCTACAACTTAATCAGTGCTGAGATCTTGGAGCAATTATCTTATCCTAATTCAATAACAGTTTCCAAACAGCTTGCTGAAAAATCATACCGAGCAAGAGAAGTAAATTCCACTTGTTCTGCAGTTTGTGGGAAAAAAAAAAGTCTCTGTGCTGACCATGAAGAACTCGCCTGTGCCACAACAGCACAATTTGGGCTAGATGCCCATTTCAATCAACCTTGTTAACAGCACAGAACTGCCATCCTCTTTCCAGCGGGTTTGGCTCTGGGTCTTAAAACAGTCAGTGCGCACATTTAAATTAGGAACAATAATACACACATGCTCTATAAATAATTTTCAGTGTATCAGCAATATACAGAAAACTCAGAAGACAGATAAAGACTTTGATAACGTCCATGTTTCAAACCATTCCATTTTTCTTCATTTTTAATTTATGTATTATTTATGCTGATTTAAAATTAACTAATACTACTAATCCTGGTTGCAGACTCTTAAATTAAGTACCTGTAAGGGGGAATGGGGATAGAAACTAATAGAATTATGCTACCAAATACTAGATTGGCTTATTCTGATTGAGCTATGTGTAAAATACACATTTTGTGTCAAATGCACCACAAAGACCTTTTTTGGATCCAGTCCCAAAGCTGAAAATCTGCTTTTGGCCTGGTGACTGCACCAGGCCCCAGAGCCCTGCAGGGTTGCAGCCCTCCTCTGCCATGCACAGTGAGAGCACGGCCCCAGCACCACAACCCAGGGCTGCTGCGGGTCAACCCCTGCCCACATGCAACACTGCCCTGCCCAGGGTTACTGAGGGCACCAGGGCAAAGTGGAAATGTGAGGAGAGACTGCGAGAAGAGACAGTCTAAGGACACTGAAAGCACCTGCTTTCAAGTTACAGAAAAAAACATTAATGCACTCACTTGAAAGCTGGGACACTGAGTTGCATCTGCTAAGCTTAAATTCCCTTTTGTACCCAAGTTTACAAACAGCAGCTCCACTGTGTTACTGAGTACTTGCTCTTACAGGAAGTCAAGAAAAAAGAGCAAGCAGGTTTTTAGTAATTTGTCTCAATGTAGGCTTTAAACCCTCAATTTATCTCTGTCATTGCCAACATTTAGCTTAATCTGTTGCTCTGTTTCTTTCTCACTGCTAAGAATCCCAGAAGGAACTAATATACATAAAGAACTGAATTTCAATTAACGCAGGCTCTTGCTGATTTTTCCATCACATAACTAAGAAAACATTTTAACTCACTATTTTCTCATTGCTGAGCCTCTAGAGAAAACGCTTCCACACATTTATTTTTTATGCGAGTTCGTATTTATCACCCAATGTGGCAATGTCATTGCTTGCAAACCTTCATGGTATTGACTCTACCTTCCAAGAAGTAAATATTTAAATTAAAATGAGAAGTAATTTAAATATTAGCATGAGATTTCCAAATATATTTAAATAACGCCCCAGCTGCACATTGCCTAGTTCTTGTCTGGTTCAAGAGTTTTAAAGGAGAATATACTAAACTATACTAAACTAGGGTTAACCAAACACATTTCATATTCCCTCAGTACAACACCACTAACATGACTAACACCAGGGCACACATGAAAAATACAGGTATTCCTGTTCACCAGAGGAGGAAACAATGTCTATGGTACATTTAAACAGACTTGTCGCATTCTTCTGTAAAGATAGACCAGGCCTGTAGCGTCAGGGCATATCACAGGGGAAGGGGCTATGCAGAACATGCAGCTGGGATCCAGCTCAGATGGCAGCCTTGGCTTTCACAAGGAGGGTAACACCGAGTACGTTATGAGCACGCTGAGCACCTCACCAGCCTGGTGGCTGTGCTCAACAGCCAGTAAGCCATCTGACACAGCACACGCATTAAGGTAAATGCACTTCCCCTAAAGACAGCTAGATTTCTAAGCAGTACATTTTTATTTTTTGATAATGCCATTGAAAAATTCAGTATGCTCCCCTTACTGAATTTTAACCCCTTCCCCAGCTGAAACCTTTACCAGATCTTGAAGCAGAACAAATAAGAACATTTTACTTACCGAGCAAAGCAGATGCTTGATAAAGGTTTAAGACTGGGCAGTCCTGCAGCTGTTGAGCGTTCCCATCTAGTCAGGGATTTCCTCTGTTGCCATTCAGCTTCAGTGCAGGCCGACAGAGTGTAGCAGAAGCAGCACTGAGAGCCCCTCTGTGCCCAGGCCACCAGCCAGGGCTCCCTCCTGACAGTGGAGCCAGGCTCCAAGGCCCAGCACTTTGCCCACCTCTCCAGCACGGCAGGACACAGCAAGCACCTCACTGAGGAAAGGAGAATCCACCCACCCTAGGAACACTCCCCTCACCAGCCCCTTATTACCATGTCTGAGACACAGCTGATGTGCCAGCAGGCAGGTGAAGCCTTTCTAAACTAAGTTGGTTAACCCTGGTGGGAAAGGGAAGAGGAAAGACTCCTTCCTTCAGTGACTGATGAACAGTAGAGAGCATGAACTTTTTGGTATGTTGTTGACTTGGCTACATCACACGCACCCAAAGCACAGTGACCAAGTCTGTTAACTACTCAGCAGAAAACTAAAGTGCACTAACATCAGCTGGGAGGTGAAGCCATGTACTCTCATGATGGTTATAGATCAGGCACTTTTATTGCTGCATTTAATTTTCTTGATCTACCTCCACCTCCATAGCCCTGACACATCCCGCCAAGTTGTGAGCAAATGCACTTTGGGACATACCCAGCTGCACTGACTCCCGAGGGACAGGGTCAGCTAGTGGGGAGCAGAGCTACCAGGCAACAGCCACGGAGCTGCAGAGCCTGCCAGCACCCCAAGGGCTGAGAGAAATGGCCCCACACCAGCATGGGTGCCCACGCACCAAAATCATTGCAAACCAGGGGACTCAAAGCCAAAACACAGCTCGTAGTGTTAGGCTGCTTTCAACAGCAACATAAACAAAATACAGCCCCAGCCTAAGGAAAGAAAACATACCAAGTTAGGTAATAAGGCCAGGCAGAGCTTTCTCATATTGCCTCATTTTCTGCCAAATTAAAAAGAACCTCTACAATATTTTCTTTATTGAACAATGTTTTCTAAGAACTCAGTCTAGAAATAACTGCACTGCTATCTGATGAGCTGACAGATAAGGGACCATTCAGTCTCTTTCCAGCACTGGTACACGCTTTGCATTTCTCCTTTGTGCTGCTAATTGACTAATATCCTATATCTGCACTGCAGTCAGATTTCTTCCCCGCTGTTTTCCTCATAAAGTAGTGCTTTGTATCCTCTGAATGTCTGTTTATTACCCAAAATAAACAATACTGTACAAAAAGTCACACGTTCTCTTCACCTTCCAAAATTAATCATGTTTCCCTTTATCTTTAAAATGTAATTTAAACCACAGTTGAGAAAGCTGCTTTAAAATATTACATTCTTCCTGTATGAAATCTTTGAGAACTCTTCATTTTGTGTTAATATGCAACAATTTTCTTCATCATTTGGCATTTGGCAGTTTTAGGGGAACATGGTATTTTCTCTTCATAAGAATTGAGCCTAAAACTGTGCATGTGCTTGCTGCAGAATGCACGGAGATGTCATCACTGCAAGATACTGCCTTGGGTGGCTGAGAGCACTTGCAGTACCTAGTAGTGCTGGGACAGGGTGTGGGGCTGTCTCCTGACACAAATCAGCAGATTATCTGCTTCACTTTCCTGCTAACTCTTCATATCCCTGTATACCCACACGAGAGCTAATGGACCATGTTTAGCAGGGTGAAAGTTACACACATGAATATTTGCAGGATGCTTTTCATTACCATAGTGCCTATTATTCCCTTTCTATACAGTGCATAGATTTCTGGTAATACAGCCAGGAATCATCCTGTTAACCCCTGAATGAAATAACTTTTAATGAAACCCATAAATGTTTTTTAAAAGTCACAAGTGTCTCCAGCAATCGATGAAGCAAGCTTGTTGGAACTGTAGAAAGACTCCAAACACACAAGATGATCAGGCTGGATTTCCTGTAAGTCAGGCACGTGCACTTTGAATATCCTGTGGTCCATAAATAGATTTTGGAAAGAAGCCAGAAAGCTTACAAAATGGTGACTCCATTAGTCCAAAGGTTCCATAGAACTCCATTTTCACTACAGTAAGTGCAAGGATGCAGCCAGTGATCGTTAAAGGGTAGAAGAAGCACTTGGAAACACATTTGAAGAATACTCCTGGGAAAGAAATCTTCAGCTGGAGAGCTGCACCACATCATTATTGGAACTAAACTAATTGAACAGCCATTAATAGGCAACATCAAAGAAGCAAAAACACAACCTGACCTTCCCAGGACCAAGAATGGTCTCTTTGGTTTTCCCTGAAGTTGACTTTAAACTAAAAAGCCTACTACTGTTAGTTCTCCTTTATCTTCTGTAGGCTTTTTGTTCTACAGATTCTCCACCTGACAATTTCAAATTTTGTCCGGCATTACTTTACATCCCAGTAGCACAGTTTCCACAATGAATCCTAACAGCAACTTTGAAAGCCTGATACAGAAGACAAAAGGCTGCAGAACTTGGGCTGAAGTCTCACCCTCTGAGAGAGGCAAACATTTCCTGTGAGGTTAATAGTAAGGATGCATTGTAAAGGATGCCTGGCTGGCCAGGAACACTTGGCTGCAGCTCCAAAGTCACTTGAGAACACCAGCAGCACCAAGCTCCAGGGCAGCACAGGGAAGGAGGGGAGCAAGGTGGTAGTTGGGGACACAGGCAGGGCCCCCGCTGCCACTGTCCTTTGGGAAGCTCATGCAGAGTTGTTGGTGACAGCAGTAGAGTCACCAGAGTTGCCTGAGATGAGCCAAGTTCAAGGCAGAGATGCTCAGCAAGAATTTTACCACCAGCCCCAGCAGCAGCAGAAGGGAATCTTGTCCACAGCAACATGTCATGGATTTGGAAGTACTTTGCTTTTGCTGAAGGAGAGCTGTTGCCTCTGCAAAACACAAGGAATCCCTCAATGAGCGGAGCATACCAGGGATTACTCAGATGGCTTTGCAAGTCCAAGCCATTTTTTTTCTTCTTTTTTTTAAACCTTTCTTTAGGAGTGAATCTCAGTACATCTGGTGGGCACAATTATCACCTCTTGGGGAAAAATATTACACAGTAGCTGTCTTAACCTCTGAAATGAGACTGAATTCAAATGAGTCTGCCATCACATTACATGGCTCTGAAGTCAGTGAACCTACTTTTCAAGTGCTGTTAAAGGTCATTTCTTGAGTTGCAAAGCATCAGGCCTTGGAAACCTTAGGTGCTACAGGGGAAGCCATGGCTCTCATGCTTTACATCTCACCTGCAGCCAGGGGATGCAACTTCTACTTGTGGCCATGCTGGCTGTTAACGTCCTTGGCTTGAGCTCAGAGGGGGGACCGTGGCCCCTGAACCACAGGAGGTTATCTGCATCACTTTGTCACCCAATGACATAGCAGGCAAAGGCAGTCAGCAGACTCTCAAGTCCTTAAGATCCAAAATTCATTTATATTTCTGGTCTTGGTATGCCTTTATTTTTAATAATATTATTTAAAAAGGCATTGGCCTCCATCTTCAAGGCACATAATGATCATGACCCAGGGTAACTCCAAGACTCTCTGAAGCTCTCAGCAGTCACATACATCCAAGTCATAGCAAAGGTCCCACAGAGAAACATCTTTATTTTTACCTTGTGTCAGGGATCTTCAGCAGGTTTGCTCAAGTCCCAGCATGCTCCTGAGTTATCTAAGCAGCACAGGAGCACTCGTGACCATGACATGCAAGCAGTGCAGCATCCTCAGGCTTATCATCACTGATCCATTTTAATGGTAGAAATAAACCACACAATGAATATTAATAGTGCTGCATAAGCATTGGCACCCTGAAGAATTATAGTAATCATTACTAGTGACATAATGTCATGTTGCTGGAGAAAGACAACAGTCAGACACACAAAAGGGGTTTTCTAATCTGCAACCCACTCATGTGTTAATTAGACACACTGGTCTGATTGAAAAAGTGGGGTTGTGCACTTTTTTCATTGTTACTAAGCTGAAACTATAGTTTTCCAATTAGCAACAACAACCTTGCATTTCAACCTTACAAAACAAGCACATGTGGTCTTGTTCACATGTGTATATATAAAGGAGAGAAAGGAACCTATAATAAGCAACTGGATAATTTTGTTCATGTATTACTTTTTACATTTCCAGATGAACCTAAGAGCCTGTAGAGTTTATGCCACTTTTTAAAAAAATAATAAAACAAAATTATTCCTTTCAATTCTACTTTATATATTTTTCCTGGAAAAATTGAGATATATATTTTTTTCCAGAAACATTTTGTTTATCAGTTTGTGCCTAATTTAATGACATTTCAGCACAGTTTACTCTTTTTCTGAAGATGACATATAGCACCCAAGAAAAGCATTGTCGATCACTAAAGTGTAATAAGTAAACAGCTGTTGCCAGGTATAAATCCACAAGACATTCCATTTTCTTCTAAAAACACTTTTTTGTTGTTGTTGTTTTGTTTTTCCCTTTTCCAAAGTTGTATTTTCAAAAAATCTATGAGTTGGAACTTCTAGTGCTCCAGGTACCTTTGGCTCAGCCACTTGCACGGGCTGCACATTGCAGGAGCCAGGGAGTTCTCCCCAGAGCCATGGTCACCTGCTGCCCCCGAACTGCATGCAGAGACACCAGGGCGGGCAGCGCTGCCCACGCCCACACTCCTCATCCTCAGCACAGCCAGCAACAACACTGTCCCCTTAGGGACAGTCACCACTGCATGCATTAACTCAGACATTCAGTGGAAATACACTTACGATGTTTTCTACTAGACATTATTTATTCACCTTGTGTAAAAGGCCAGAGTCATATTTTTAAGTTTGTTTCAATTTTGTTTTAGCTACAATTGATTTATCAACAGTTTTGCATTTTGTAAGACTCTGGAGTTCTTGCATTATTCAAAGGCAATCCTCTCCGTAATCATTCTTTATAACAAATAGGGAGCATATGAGATTACCTTTAACAAGAAAAAAAAAAGTATATGTGCAATAGCTGATGTGCCCAATAGAACACATGCCCCATTAGGGCCATGAAATGCTTGCAGTCACTGGAGATGCAGCGAAGTTTTTTGAGCCTATGCTAATTATCTCACTAATATCTGTATCAGATTGATTTAAGGCATTAGAAGAATTAGCAAACATAATATGGAACAGTCAGAGTTAATAGCCTCTGAGGAAAACTCTTCCAAATGGCTTGTGGTGGAATGTAAGACAAGCGAGATAAGGGGGGAATAACCAAGAGTTTCTTGGATAAAATAAATTTAAGGAGAGGCTTTGGGAACACTGAGCTACTTTCCTTCTGGACTCATTTCTACTCCCATTTCCCAAGCTGAGAAGAAAGCAGAGAGGGAGGCTTCCCCATGGGCTCCCAGCTGGAAGCTCCATCTAGAAGGAGACACATCTACCAGTGGCTGTCCCCCATCCTGTACAGTGTCTGATTACTTCTTCACCTCTTTCCACAGAACCTGGAAGTTAAAGTCACCTCCGGGAAGAATATGCAAGTAAAAAACAGGTTTAATTGCTAGTGCCTCAAGAACTGCAGAGCCAGACTAGAAGTCCTGCAGGTCCCAGCATGGGGTGTTGAGCCATTCCTCCTTGGAGGAGGCTTGATCCAACAGCAGCATCTTCTTCAGAGCACAATGGAATGTCTCCCACGCTCCAGCTTGAACAAATGCTGTTAAAATAGGTGGCATTCAACCTCATGCTTAAAGAGAAACACATGAATAAATGTTCCACATGCGGTATTTAACAAGGATCTAATTATGTTAGGTGTTTACATTAAATTATAAATGTATTCAAAACTCCTTTGCTATTTATAATTGATGCAAATGATGAAAGGCAGTCATTATGAATATTTTTTTAGGAGTCTAAATCAGATTTTGGTTTTCCAAAAGGATGAAAAATTCCCTTCACAGAAGAGATTGCTTAATATGGTCATATAAATACTGTGGAATTGCAAATTGATATTTTTTTTTTTTTTTTTTACACAGCCAAAGAGCACACTAGAAGAAAATAAGAATCATCAATGAATAAACAAAATATTTATTGGGCCCCACTGGTCTCTTGTAGTCACTTTGGTCTTCTCAAAAGCATTGCAAGAGTCATTTTCATCTGGTGAATTTAGTTTTCTTGTCAGTGACAGAGGAAGTTACTCTTAGAAATTGTATTGTCAGGAATCTTTTGGATCACTCATTTATTCATGGGGCCACAGTTTAGTTTTTATTTACCTGTGCATTATGCTAGCATCTGGGCCACAGAATGAAGGGGCAGACTCTGCCCCAAAACTCTGTGAGCTAGAAGAGGCTGCTCTGCCCAATGCGTCTTGAGTGCTGTCAGCTGAGGTGCCACGACACAGCAGTGGCTATGTCGACAGGATGCGCCCATCAACAGCGATTCAAACATAAATGAGGTTTGAACATAAAGGGTTTTTTGGAGCCCACAAAACAGGGAGGAAGATCCCTTGGTGGGATTTTGGTATTTTTAATAACCTCCTGGAGCACCCCCAGCGCAACAGCTGGGGAGGAGGGGGCTCATCTGGTCTCCTCCCAGAGGCAGGGGCCCATCCCAGCCTGACTGCTCACCTGCACTGGGGCAGCCCCACTCCCAGACAGCCTGGAGGGGCCTTGTGGGGAATGCGAGTGGCATTTGCAGATTTCCCAAACATCCCTTGGTCTTTTCAGATCCGTTAAAGGCAACTGCAGTACAAGTAAGAACAAAGTATATGAGACTGGAATTAAAGAGCAAGAGAAATTTACTTAAACCAATGAAACTTCTCTTAAATTCAGTCCTTTCTCAGGTCTGTAGATTACAATATTTAAAGGGGGGGGGGGGTGTCAAAGCTATTAAATAATTTATTTCAGTGAGTAGCAGCTTCTGACTTCTTGCAACCTGATGAAAAGGAAAAAACAGGGGCTTATCTTTCCACTGACCTCCAGAAGTGCAATTCCTGTGCATGGTCCCATTGACATTTCACATCAATACAAATCTCAACTTACCTCCCTCAGTGAAGGGGGAAAAACAACAACTTATTTTTGCTTTGGTGTAGAAGAGTCAGAGCTGTTGTCCAGCAATCCATCCCTAATCTCTTCTGCCCTGTAAACATACAAATATCAGATGAGATGCTTAATTGGGTGAAATGGCAGTGACTCATAAGGAGTCAGGAATACAATCAGCACTGAAAGAGCACCCCAGTATCTATCATTTTACTCTATTGAGAACACTTTGCCTTCTACTTCTTCCATACAATTAAATTTACTATGGGGAATTGGAGTGCAATATTGCCCTCTTCATATACATTGTTGTTAAATTAGCCTACAATTAGCAGTAACATATCATACTTATAACACTTACTATACTTGATGGTTCCATCAACATAACCTTATTGTTATCTATAGCAGCAAGGATAGAAATTAAAATGGTATTATTCACTTTTAAGGAGCCACTGACAAGTTCTATCCACATTTACAAGCATCTCTTCCATCACATTTAGCCACACTCATAAACTCTATTTATATTTCCATACAGCTTTTTTGTCCTGTTTCTCCTGGGAAGGCAGAGAAGCAGAAAAACCTTCCCGCCCTGCCTGGTGGGACGGGGAGGCAGAGGGACAATGACTGGTACCCAGCTCCTACGAGACAGAGACCAGGTCTGCCTGGAATGGGTCGGGGGAGTACTTCTGCCAACAGCATCATCAGTTCTGGAGCTACCCCGTGCCACTCAGTGGGATTTGGGCCCCCAAGTCCTTCTGCACGCCAGAGCTTTTTGCCCACAAGGATGTGCTGGGTGCACAGAGCTCTGGGGCAGGCATCTCCTGCACAGATACAGCAACGGGGCCTGCTGCAGCCACGTATGACTACCGGGACTTGTAAACCAAGCACAAATACTCTTCAGTGCTCTTTTTTCTTTAAGAAAAATGCAAATTGTGTCATGCTTGACACTCTACAAGCTGAATTTGGCCACTGAGGACTCAAAGGGAGCTGTAATACTCAGTAAACCTGTCAGCATTTACAGCCCATTCCATTAAAACCCACCATAAGATAACTGTAATGTTAGCATTTTCCCAACACATCAGAAACAACAGCACAGAATATGCCTGTGCTGTGGTGAACAGCTGACATATGAGCTTTTGTGTTGTGCCTGGCCGGACTTATGTATCAGGAGGGCAAAATGACAGGCTCTGATAAATGATAAAAAGGTGGATTAAGGTTTGTAAAAGCATTTATTCCTGGCATTTTTGCATTGCCAATGAAGTTAAGGAAGAGATTTTGCGGGGGGGGG